>NC_138202.1:360721922-360953412 GCF_964194415.1 Vipera berus
GAAGAAGAAGAAGCTGGAAGGGACCTTGGAGGTCATCTAGTCCAACCCCCTACTGTGGCAGGGAACCCTGTACCATTTCAGACAAATGGCTGTCCAGTCTCTTCTTAAAAACTTCCAGCATTTGTTGGAGACGGTAAACTTCTCTCGGGGCTTCTCCCCTCCTCCAATTCAGACACACAGGTATTCCTCAATGTACGACCACGAGGGGCCACAGATAATGATGATGATGATGATGATGATGATGATGATGATGATAAAGTTGGAAGGTACCTTGGAGGTCATCTAGTCCAACCCCCTGCTCAGGCAGGAAACCTATCCCATTTCCGACAAATAGCTGATTGATGGACGGATGGATGGATCAAATTCTTAACTGCCCATTTCCCTCCTAAAGGGTCCCTGGGTGGTTTTACAATAAAATGACTGTCATAAAGTATTAAAAACCAAAGGCAACTAGTCCTCAAGATACATCCCATTCTGTGACTGAAGTTACAACAGTCCTGGGAAAAGTGACTTACGACAGCTTTTCACACTTAATGACCATCACAGCATCCCCCGCCATCACGTGATCAACATGCGGACGCTTGGCAACTGACTCCTATTTATGACGGTCGCAGCGTCCTGGGGAGGGGGGGGTTGGTCACGTGATCCCCTTTGGCATCCGCCTACCAGCAAAGCCAAGCGGGGAGAAGCCGGATTTACTTAACAACCGTGTGACTGACTTAACACAGGCAGCGATTCGCTTAACGACGGTGGCAAGAAAGTTCATAAAACGGGGCAAAACTCACTCAGCAAACGTCTCGCTTAAGAACTGAAATTTTGGGCTCAGAAATTGTGCTCGTAAATCGAGGCCCTTCCGTAATCTAAGATAATTTTTTTTAAAAAAAAAATGAAATGCAAATGCAAAAAGAAATGTAATTTTGATGGAGGATTCAAACCCTTTCACCCCAACCCATGCCAGGGAGGACTCTGCTTTGGGGGGGGGGGAAATTCTGCTTTTTTTTTAACCTGACCCTCTTTTTTTCCTCAAACCCCTCCCCCCAACCAGCATGGACGGGAAACGCTTCCTGGAGCTGGGGAAGGAAGAGGATTTGCACCTGGAGCCCGAGGTGCTGGAAGGTGACCTGGACGGGGGTCTGCCCAGCACGGAGGACGTCATCCTGAAGACCGAGCAGGTCACCAAGAACATCCAGGAGCTTCTGAGGGCTGCCCAGGAGTTCAAACACGATAGGTCAGGAAGGGGCTTCCAGGAGCCCCCTTTTTTTTGGGGGGGGTGTCCCAGGGGGGTGGGATCTAGCCAAGGATCTCTCTAGCCAAGGATGATGGTCTTGGGGAAGGACCCAGGGCTGAAGATCCAGGTGGGAGTGGTGAGGAAGCTCAATGACTTTGCCAAAGTCAGAATTGGAGTGTGTGTGGCTGGGGGATTCTGGGAGTGGAAGCCCACCCCTCTTAAAGCATGATGGCTGGGGGATTCTGGGAGTGGAAGCCCACCCTTCTTAAAGCATGATGGCTGGGGGATTCTGGGAGTGGAAGCCCACCTCTCTTAAAGCAGGCTGGCTGGGGAATTCTGGGAGTTGAATCCACCCCTCTTAAAGCAGGCTGGCTGGGGGATTCTGGGAGTTGAATCCACCCCTCTTAAAGCAGGCTGGCTGGGGGATTCTGGGAGTGGAAGCCCACCCCTCTTAAAGCAGGCTGGCTGGGGGATTCTGGGAGTTGAATCCACCCCTCTTAAAGCAGGCTGGCTGGGGGATTCTGGGAGTGGAAGCCCACCCCTCTTAAAGCAGGCTGGCTGGGGGATTCTGGGAGTTGAATCCACCCCTCTTCAAGCAAGCTGGCTGGGGAATTCTGAGAGACCACCTCTTTTTGGAGGGTGGCTAAGTTGTAATTTCAAACGGTCACTAAACAAATGGCTATAAGTTGAGGAATATCCATATTTGATGCCGAACCCTAATTTCCCCCAACGATTGGGGTCCCCTCGCCATGTAGGACCTTGGGCCGCCTGTCCCCCCCCCCCCCGGACTCTGGATCTTACTCTTTCCCTCTTCCTCCCCAGCAGCTTCGTCCCCTGTTCGGAGAAAATCCACACGGCGGTGACGGAAATGGCCTCGCTCTTCCCCAAGGTAGGGGGGGCCAGAGGTCGTAGCCCACCCCCTTGCATTCCAACAGGGTGGGGTGCAGGTGACCTTCTGTTACGAGATTCCTTCTTTGGGGGTCTCCCTTCCTAGCTAGCTCCCCTCCTAGCTTTGCAACATGTGGACTTCAACTCCCAGAATTCCCCAGCCAGCAAGGCTGGCTGGGGAATTCTGGGATTTGAAGTCCACAGGCCTCAAAGCAGCCAAGGTTGGATGGACACCTCTGATCGAAGGAGAAGGCAACTTTTAAGACTTGTGGACTTCAACTCCCAGAATGCTGGCTGAGGGATTCTGGGAGTTGAAGTCCACTAGTTGTAAAGGGGCCAACTTGGGAGACCCCTGCAGGAAAGGACAGGGGGACGGACGGACCAGATGGATAATTTGGGGCGATAGAGAAGGGACGACGCTGTACAGAATCGGGGGGTGGGGGGCTTCAAGTTAAGAGAATTGAAACTGGATCCAGCAGCTCCCACCCCTAGCCCACCCACTCCATGCTGCCATGTTTGCACGGGACCCCGACCTAAAATAACCCACACAATGAGTTGGGCAGTGGGAGCGTCTAAATTCACATTATTTGGGCCCTGTTATCCTGCCAGATTCACCACGTCGTCGTTACAGATTGTCCTCAACTTGCGACGGCATTTGAGCCCGTTTCCATTGCTAAGCGAGGCTGTTGCTGAGTCTTGCCCCGTTTTACGACCTTCCTTGCCACCGTTGCTAAGCGAATCGCCGTGGTCGTTAAATTAGCCACACGGTCATCAAGCGAATCAGGGTCCCCCTGTCGTTGACTGTTGCTGGTCAGAGGGTCACCAAAGGGGATCACGGTGACCGTCATAAATACGAGTCAGTTGTCAAGCGTCAGAATCTTGATCCCGTGATCCTGGGGATGCTGCCACGGTCATAAGTGTGAGAACAGGTCATAAGTTACTCTTTCCAGCGCTGTTGTGACTTTGAACGGTCACTATATTCAAGTGATCCAAAGCAATCTGGATTTCCCAGAAATCTTTGCTCCGGGGCAAAAGGGGATGATTGCATTCACACACACACACACACACACACACACACACACACACAGGTCCTGGTGAAGCCGGGGTGGGGGTGGGGGTGAACTGCTCACCCTGGGAGCTAAGATCTTCCAGGCCGCCAAGGACGACAACTGAGCAGAGGGTTGGACTAGAAGACCTCAAAAGTCCCTTTCAACTCCGTTAGAGCTTACGAGCACCATGGAGCCCAAAATTTAGGTTGCTGACTGAAATATTCCATTCGGCGAGTTTGCCCCGTTTTACGACATTTCCTGCCACTGTTGTTAAGTGAATCTTTGCATCGGTTAAGCAAGACACACAGTCGTTAAGTGAATCCAGCTCCCCCCCCCCCCCCGTTGACTTGGCTAGTCGGGCGGTCGCAAAAGGGGATCGCATGACCTCCCCCCCCACAAGACACGGCAACCATCATAAACAAATAACAAAGCATCCAAATTTTGATCATGTGAGCCACGGGGGGGGGGGGCAATGCTGCAACGGTCGTTAAGTGGGAAAAATGGTTGTCAGTCTTTTTTTCCAGGACCGTTGTTAACTTTGAACGGTCGCTGAATGTATAGTTATAAGTCGAGGACTCCCTGTATTTATGGCAGTTGCACCGTCTTAGGTGGGTGGGGGTCACGTGACACCACCCCCCTGTGGCCTTCCCAGCTGGCTTCCGACAAGCAAAATCAATGGGGAAAGCCCGATTCGCTTAATGACCGCACGGTTCGTTGAACGACCGCAGCCGTTCGCTTGACAAGGAAGGTCGTAAAATCGAGCGCAACTCGTTCCGCAGCCTCGCACTGGCTTAGCAGTGTCAAGGTCAGTTGCGGCGGTAAGCCGAGGATTACCTGCAGTGAATCCTGCAGCAAGTAGGGGGGGGTGGACTAGATGATCTTTTAGGACAGAGGTTCTCAACCTTTCGGGCACCAGAGACCACCGGTTTCCGTGCGCTGCCTGCATCTCACGGGTGTTGCTTTGCGTGTTTGTGCGGCCCGGTTGCTGGCGTGCTGCGGCCCGGTACCGGTCTGTGGCCCTGGGGAGCGGGGGTTGGGGATCCCCCGTGTCAGGATCTGATCCTGCGATGCTTGGAGAAGCCTGCCAATTCTGGCCCTTTCGCCCGCAGAAACCGGCCTTGGAGACGGTGCGCAGCTCTCTGCGCCTGCTCAACGCCAGCGCCTACCGGCTGCAGAGCGAATGCCGCAAGACGGTACCACTCGAACCCGGCGCGCCGGTGGACTACCAGCTCCTGACCCAGCAGGTCATCCAGTGCGCCTACGACATTGCCAAGGCAGCCAAGCAGCTGGTCACCATCACCACCCGCGAGAAGAAGCAGTGAGGGGGGGGAGGGTCCCCTTCCTCGCTCTCCCCCACCCCACCCCACCCCGCCGGCCAGTTTCTGCACTGCACACCTGCCCGGAACGGTGCAACGATAGAGCAGGAGGGGGGTGTCCTGGTGTGTGGGGGGGTGGGGGTGGGGGGGTGTAGGGGAAGGACGGGCAGGGGGATCTTGGGCAGTGTAAATACCCCCTTCCCTCTTCTCCCCCCCCCAGGAGGGACCTCCCCTCATATATAGTGCGTGGATCTGTCCTTCCATGTCCCCCCCCCTCCCCATGTGATCACCTGTCTGTATAGAGAGAGAGACCAAGTGTATTTATCTGGCAAATTCCCCCCCCTCCCCCAATAGTGTTAACACTGGAATAGCAACATCAAGGAAGGCGCTGAGATCGGAGCAGCCCCCCCCAAAAAAAAGCTGGGCTCCCCCTCCCCCTCTCCCTTCCTCCCCCCCCCTCCCAGGCAAGCAAGGACTAATCTCTCCTCTTTGGAATCCAGATTTTTTCTTTTTCTTTTGTGGGGGGGTTAGGGTTTTTGTTTTTTAAAAAAAAAATTCTTGCTTTGTCCTGCATTCGACACCCCGGCGGTTTTGCGGACCGTGTGTGTGTGTGTGTGTTTCATCTGTGTGTGTGCGTGTGTGTGTGTGTCTCCAGTGCCCCCCTCCCCTCCCCTGCGGAGAAACGTGTGAAGCTGAAGACAGCCATGGGGGGGGTGGATGTGGGGGGGGGGGTCTGCAGGGGTACCTGGGTGCTGCGCTGGAATCTCTGGATTCGAATCTTGTACATTTGTAACAAATAAAAGAGAGGATGCCGACGGCAGCGGAGAGTGTGGCTTGGGGCTGAGTCCCCTTGGAGGGGGACCTGGGAGGGGGGGGGTGTGAACCCAACCTTAAGGGGCTGTTGGAGGGGCCCAGGAGACGGGGTTAAGTGGGGTTAAGATTTAATCCGAGGTTGGGTAGGGCCAACACGGCTCAATGGCCTTGGTGCTCTCTGAGTTGGGTTGTTTTCTTGCGGACGTTTCATTACCAGGCTGGGTAACATCATCTGTGCTCAAAAGAGTTACGCTGCTGGCTGCGGATGTTACTTACCTGGGTCAGGAAAGGTCTGCAAGGAAACCACCAAGGACCCCACAGTCATCTTCCTCCTCCTCCTCCTCCACAATCCCCCCTCCCCTCTAGCCCTGATGAGGTCCCCTAGTTGGGTCACGAAACGTCTGCAAGAAAACCACCCAGCTCAGAGGGCACCAGGGACCCCACAATCTTCCTCCTCCTCTTCCTCCTCCCTCCTCCTAGCACTGGTGATGTTCCCTGGTTGGGTCATGAAACGTCTGCAAGAGAACAGCCAAACTCGGAGAGCACCAAGGATCCCACAATCTTCCTCCTCCTCCTCCTCCTCCTCCTCCTCCTCTTCCTCCTCCTCCTCCTCCTCCTCCTCCCTCCTCCTAGCACTGGTGATGTTCCCTGGTTGGGTCATGAAACATCTGCAAGGAAACCATCCAGCTCCGCGAGCACCAAGGACCCCGCAGTTCAACCCCGAGCAACAAATATTCTCCTTTATCGGCGCCCTGGGAGCAACCTGCTGGTGCACAGAGTGACCGGCCTGCACTTGGAACAGTGGAGGAATTGGGGGAGGGGGGAAGCCCCCTCCCCCGTGCTGAGCCTTGGGCTGCTGAAAGGCTAGATCAGCCACCTCTAAGAGGGGCTTCTGCATTCGCATCCGGCACTTGTCCACTCCAGCGAGTCAACCTGTGTCTTGACCAGGGTAGTTAAAAAAAGGTTGAGATGCGAATTCTGCAAGGGACATTTTGAAAGTTTTGATACCCCCCCCGAAACCCCCACCCCAGACACTCCTGAACAAAGTCCAGGCGCCGAAGAGGCGCCGAAGAGGCTGACCCGGGCCATCAAGCAGGCTGACATTAACCCACCGCTCTGGACTTCTGACCGTCATCTTCTACCATTGTGGTTTTCAGCCTTAAGGGGGGGCCTTGCAGCTGTGTGGACTTCAACTCCCAGAATTCTCATTTCCCAGACCGGGGGAATTCTGGGAGTTGAAGTCCATCCGTGTGTGAAAGAGGCCCAGGACGAGAAAAACTGAATTCAACCGTCCGTAAGAGACACAAAGTGACCCTTGGCTCATGACAACTGGGACCCGAATGTCCGTTGCTAAGCAAAGCGATGTAGTTGTCCAGGTTTACCACCATTGTTTGCCATCCCTGGAGGTTTTCGAGAAAAGACCAGACAGCCATTTGCCCGGTATGGCCTCTCATGGTCTCCTGCTCGAGCAGTGGGGGTTGGACTAGAGGACCTCCGAGGTCTCTTCCAACCCTTTTATACTGTGTTCTGAGTTCCATACTCAAAATGATCAAATTCCTGACAGTGAGAACAATTAATCAGTGGAACAACTTGCCACCAGAACTTGTGGGTGCTCCATCACTGGAGGTTTTCAAGAAGAGACGGGACTGCCATCTGTCTGAAATGGTAGGGTCTCCTGCTTGAGTGGGGTGGGTGGGGTTAGACTAGATGACCTCCAAGGTCCCTCCCAGCTCTATTCTGATTGATTGATTGGCTGATTGATTGAAGTGGTCTAGGGCAGGGGTAGGCAACCATGGCTCTTTGAGGACTCGTGGACTTCAACTCCCAGAATTCCTCAGCCAGCATGGCTGGCTGAGGAATTCTGGGAATTGAAGTCCACAAGCCATAAAGGGGGCCATAGTTCCCCCATGCTGGCTCAGGAATTCTGGGAGTTGAAGTCCATGAGTCATGAAGAGAGCCATATTTCACCATGCTGGCTCAGGAATTCTGGGAGTTGAAGTCCACGAGTCATGAAGGGGCCATAGTTCCCCCCTGCTGGCCCAGGAATTCTGGGAGTTGAAGGCCAAAAGTCATGAAGGGGGCATAGTTCTCCCATGCTCAGAAATTCTGGAAGTTGAAGTCCACCAGTCATAAAAGAGCCAAGGTTGCCTATCCCTGGTCTAGGGTCTCCTGCCTGAGAAGGGGGCTGGACTAGATGACCTCCGAGGTCCCTTCCAACTCTGTTATTCTATGATCTAAATCACAGCAGTTGTTAAGCGGATCATATTGTCATTAAGCAAATTGGCCTCCCCCATTGATTTTGCTTGCCGGAAGCCGGCCAGGAAGCTTGCAAATGGCGGTCACGTGAATCCAGGATGCTGAAACTGTCGTAAACATAGGCAGGTTGCCAAGCACCCACATTTAGATCACAGGATTGTAGGAATGCTGCAACTGTCGTCAGGACGAGGAGTCAAATTTTTAGCGCCGTTGTAACTTTGAACAGTGATTTCAAAGAATGGTTGTAAGTCAAGGACTTCCCTTACAATGTTATCCGATGCCTCCTTTCACATCACAACAATTTGTCCCGGATAATATGAGGTTTCCTGCCTCGGGCAGAGGGTTGGTCTAGATGACCACCGAGGTCCCTTCCGGCCCTAGGATTCTATGCAGCGGATTAAAACGTGGTTTGCTAGCTGGAGACGGGGCCACGTGAACCCAGAGCGTGGGCAAAGCCTGTGCCAGCTGAGCAGGGGGCAAAGAACGAGTGCGGTGCTGCGGGCAGCTGTTCGTAGGAAAATATATTTTATTGAGTAAGAAAAGAGAAGGCAGAGGGTGGGCCCGGAGACCCTCCCTGCTTGGCTGCTGGGCTCCCTCCAGGCAGGCCGGGCCGGGGGAGGCGTCAGGCGGAGAAGGAGCTGTCGTCCTCGCTGGAGGAGCCCGGCAGGAGCCTCTGTGGCTGCTGAAGCGGCTGCCGTGAGCGCTTGGCCCGTCGGTGACGCGAGAAGAGGCGGCGTTTCAGGACGGCTGTGGAGGGGGGGAGGGAGGGAGGGAAGAAGGATATGGGAGGGAGGGAGGGAGGGGATGGGAAGGAGAAGGGGGAGGAGATGGGAGGGAGGGAGATGGGAGAGAGGGAGGAAGGGAGGAGATGGGAGAGAGGGAGGAGATGGGAAGGAGAAGGAGGAAGGAAGGGAGGGAGGGAAGAAGGATATGGGAGAGAGGGAGGGAGGAGATGGGAAGGAGAAGGGGGAGGAGATTGGAGGGAGGGAGGGAAGAAGGAGATGGGAGGGAGGAGATGGGAGAGGGAGGAGATGGGAAGGAGAAGGAGGAAAGGAGGGAGATTGGAGGGAGGGAGGGAAGAAGGATATGGGAGGGAGGGAGGAGATGGGAAGGAGAAGGGGGAGGAGATGGGAGGGAGGGAGGAAAGAAGGATATGGGAGGGAGGGAGGGAGATGGGAGATAGGGAGGAGATGGGAGAGAGGGAGGAGATGGGAAGGAGAAGGAGGAAGGGAGGGAGGGAGGGAAGAAGGATATGGGAGGGGGGGAGGAGATGGGAAGGAGAAGGGGGAGGAGATGGGAGGGAGGGAGGAAAGAAGGATATGGGAGGGAGGGAGGGAGATGGGAGAGAGGGAGGAAGGGAGGAGATGGGAAGGAGAAGGAGGAAGGGAGGGAGGGAGGGAAGAAGGATATGGGAGAGGGGGGGAGGAGATGGGAAGGAGAAGGGGGAGGAGATGGGAGGGAGGGAGGAAAGAAGGATATGGGAGGGAGGGAGGGAGATGGGAGAGAGGGAGGAAGGGAGGAGATGGGAAGGAGAAGGAGGAAGGGAGGGAGGGAGGGAAGAAGAATATGGGAGAGAGGGGGGGAGGAGATGGGAAGGAGAAGGGGGAGGAGATGGGAGGGAGGGAGGAAAGAAGGATATGGGAGGGAGGGAGGGAGATGGGAGAGAGGGAGGAAGGGAGGAGATGGGAAGGAGAAGGAGGAAGGGAGGGAGGGAGGGAAGAAGGATATGGGAGAGGGGGGGAGGAGATGGGAAGGAGAAGGGGGAGGAGATGGGAGGGAGGGAGGAAAGAAGGATATGGGAGGGAGGGAGGGAGATGGGAGAGAGGGAGGAAGGGAGGAGATGGGAAGGAGAAGAAGGAAGGGAGGGAGATTGGAGGGAGGGAGGGAAGAAGGAGATGGGAGGGAGGGAGGAATATGAAGAAGGGAACAAGGGAAGCAGGGAGAGAAGGGAAGGTAGACGGGAGGGAGGAAGAGTGAAAGGAAGAAGGGAAAAGTTGGGAGGGAGGAAAGGAAGGAAGGATATGGGAGGAAAGGAAGGAGGGAGGGAGAGGGAAGGGAAGGAGGGAGAGAGGAAGGAAGGAAGGAAACGAGGGAGATGGGAGGGAAGAAGGAATAGGCGGAAGGAAATAAGAGAAGGAGAGAGGAAGGAAGGAAGGAAGATGGGAGGGAAGGAAGGACGGGAGAAAGGGAAAACGGAGAGGAGTGGGAAGGAGGGATGGAGGAAGGAAGGGAGAGAACGAGGGAAATGGCATCAGAGGGTGGCACCAACTGCCACTGGCCAGCTGACTCTGCCCGTTCCCTGATTCTGGAAAGCCAACAGTGCTGCCAGCATCCATTGGAAGATTCCCCCCCCAGTTGGGGGGGGGTCTGCAGTGGGGCTGAGGTTGCTAACTGGCTGCCCTATCAAGAAACCACTTCTTGGGGGGGGGCTGCAGGGGACAGTCAGAGGAGTGTTTTTTCAGCCGGCAGGGGCATTATGGGAGTTTGGCATCTGCTCCTCTTTCAGTCAGCAGCCAAGGTCGAGACCGGCTGGTCCAGCTGGCATCTGCCCTGGCGCTCAGACGGCGCCCCCTTTTCACCACTTTCGCCCCTTTCCTAAACCAGAGCCGTCCTCCTCCACTTACAACCTCGACCGGGACGTTCGGTTGCTAACCGAAGCGGTTCCCGAGCGGCCTCCGATTTGGGGAACCTTCGCCGTGAAGCAAATCGCTGCTTCTTCAGCCGCATCACGCGGTCATTAGGCATCGACGCCGTCGTGGTCATGAAGGCGAGGACTGTTCCACAAACGCTCCCAAACCGGGGTCCCTTCCCCCCCGAGGGGTGGGAAAATCACACGCACCCCCCCAGCCCGGACTTACCGGCCACCGTCTCACGCCCCTCCTCGCCGCTGGTCATCCAGTAGAGACTGGTCCCGCGCCGGCACTTCCGGTGAAGACGGGTGTAGAGCACGGCCAGCGTCAGCAGCACCAGCAAGAAAGTCAGGGCACTGGCAGCCCAGGCCGCTTCCTCCGTCCGAGGAGTGGGCACACGGAGAACCCCCTGCCCAGCCTCCAAGGCACGGGCTGCCGACGTAGCCCGCCGGCTGTCCGGGCACCGGCACCCAGCTTCGTGCGCTGCCCCGGCCTCCGTGGCTGTGCTGGGCGGTGGTGTTTGTGCACCTGAGCGATGCCCGGGCACCTCGCCGACATCGCCCGGCCGATTCGGGAGGGTCCTTTGGGCCGGCTTCAAAGAGTCTTTCTCCTCCTGGAAGGTGGGCCGAGCGAGGCTCAAGAGGCTTTCCTCCTCCTGGGCGCGGCCGCCTTTTTCTGCCAGTCTCTTGGTGCCAGTCGGGGCGAACCGAGGGAGGAAAACGGCACGTCGAAGCCGTCCGTATGTCCGGAACTGCTGGACCACCGGCAGCCTGTCCCAAAGGGGGAGCAGCTTCTGGAGGGATTGGCGATTGGAAGGGTTTGGCGGCGGGAAGGAAAGGAAAAACAGATTGAGCCACATCAAGGGCCTTCAAACGTGGCCACTTTAAAGCCTCGTGGACTTCAATTCCCAGAATTCCTCAGCCAGCCTTGCTGGCTGAGGAATTCTGGGAGTTGAAGTCCACGAGGCTTAAAGTGGCCATGTTTGAAGACCCCCCGAGCTACATTCTCGACTTAACGGCTGCAATGGAGCCCCAAATTTCTCTTGCGAAGTGAGACCGTCGCTAAGTGAGTTTTGCCCCCTTTTATGACCTTTCTTGTTGTTAAGCGAATCACTGCATTGTTAAAGCTCGTCACGGGGGGTGGGGGTGGTTAAATGAATCTGGCTTCCCCCCATTGGCTTCACTTGTCAGAAGGTCGCAAAAGAGGGTCACTGGGACGCTGCGACTGTCATAAATAGGAGCCAGTGGCCAGATTTTGATCACGTGGGGATGCGGCTATGGTCGTAAAGTGTGAAAAACAGTCACAATTCTATTCTATTCTATTCCATATTCCTATTCTATTCTATTCTATTCCATTCTAATTCTACTTTATTTTCTATTCTATTCTATTTTTATTCTATTCTATATTCTGTTCTATTCTATTCTATTCTATTCTATTCTATTCTATTCTATTCTATTCTATTCTATTCTATATTCTATTCTATTCTATTCTATTCTATTCTATTCTATTCTAATTCTATTCTATTCTATTCTATTCTATTCTATTCTATTCTATTCTATTCTATTCTATTCTTTATTCTATATTCTATGTTCTATGTTCTGTTCTGTTCTATATTCTGTTCCGTTCTGTTTATTCTATTCTATATTCTATTCTATATTCCATATTCTATTCTATTCTATTCTATACTATCCTGTAATTCTATTCTATTCTATTCTATTTTTTATTCTCTATTTTCTATTCTATTATTCTATTCTATTCTATTCTATTCTATTCTATTCTATTCTATTCTATTCTATTCTATTCTATTCTATTCTATTCTATTCTATTCTATTTCTATATTCTATTCTATATTCTATTCTATACTCTATTCTATATTCTATATTCTATTCTATTCTATATTCTATATTCTATTCTACTGCAAACATATCTCATTTCCAGCTTTCCCCTCCCCAACTGTCCCCCCCCCCTTTTTACCTGCTGCGCTGGGCACGCACCTCTGCCCATCCCCCTCTGCAGCCACCGATGATGGAGGCGCGTCTCCAACCCAGGGGCCGCGAAGGCCACTTCAACTTTGGGGGCGTGCAGGGTGGTGCCCCGGGGGATCCAGACGAGGGGCTGGAAGAGAGAGGCGGAAAGAGGGGGTCACCCATTCCTGTCCCCCAGGACAGGGGAGGGGGCCAGTGGGCCAAAGCAGGGAGAATTGGGCGAGGAAGACCTACTTAAAAGCAGGGTGGAACAGAAGGGCGATGGGGAGGGGAGAGAGTTGGCCTCCTAGTAAAGACACCCCCCTCCCCCATTTGTCTGAAATGGTATAAGCCAGGGGTAGGCAACCTTGGCTCTTTTATGACTCTTGGACTTCAACTCCCAGAATTCTTGAGCTAGCATGGCTGGCTGAGGAATTCTGGGAGTTGAAGTCCACGAGTCACAAAAGAGCCAAGGTTGCCTACCCCTGGGATAGGTTTTTCCTGCCTGGGTGGACTTCAACTCCCAGAATTCGCCAGCCAGCTGTTTGAGGCTTTTCAGATGGGTGGACTTCAACTCCCAGAATTCATAGCTGGCTGGGGAATTCTGGGAGTTGAAGTCCACCCACCTTAAACGCTCTCAAACTGAGAAACACTGCTTTAAATAAAGTGCAACCTGCTCTCAGAAGAAAGGATCTGTGTTTGTGTGTGTGTGTGTGTGTGTAGGTGTGTGTGTGTGTGTGTGTGTGTGTGTGTGTGTAATAGGATTATTTGCGTAGGAGTTGGGGATTTTAAAGTCCTTTTTTCCCAGCCTCTGGCCTTTTGGCAGCTCCCGATCTTGGCTTTTCGGGAGGTGGTCTTTCTCTAAGAGGAGGGCAGGGGGGCTTTGCCCCGGGTAGAAAAAGTGTGGCAAGGCTCAGCCCCTTTGCAACAGCTCTGGCGGGGCACCTGGCATCTCCGCTGGCAACAGGTGGCACTGCCAACTTGGGATCTGCTTGGCAAGTTGGGAGAGACTGCGGCTGCCACCTGGGCAGCTGCTGATTGGTCCAGGGCACAGAGGGAGGGACTGCTGGCTTTGCAGGCAGCCAACGGGGAGGAAGGGGGGGACGCCCCAAAAGATTTCAGAAAATATAAGCAGAAACAAAGTCCGGCAAGGCAGCCAAAGAGGATTTGTCGCTGGGTCTTAAAATCCACCTGGTTTATCCAGGAAAGCCCAAGGGTTGCAATCTCTCCCCGAAAATCCTGCTTGGGGTGCCCAGAGGAAGAGGCAGCAGTGGGGCTAGTTAGTGGTCTGAAAGCCCCCCCCCACACACACACACCTCTGAATGAATTTCTAAGACTCCTTGCCGCCTTTGGGATGTTGTATAGTATTTTTTATGTTTTTATGTTTTTATGCTTTTAAGATTTTATTTGTACACTGCCCAGAATTTCTCTGTGTTGGAGAAAGAAAGAAAGAAAGAAAGAAAGAAAGAAAGAAAGAAAGAAAGAAAGAAAGAAAGAAAGAAAGAAAGAAAGAAAGAAAGAAAGAAAGAAAGAAAGAAAGAAAGAAAGAAAGAAAGAAAGGGAAGGAAGAAAAAAGAAAGAGAAAGAAAGAGAAAGAGAAAGAAAGAAAAGGAAGGAAGGAAGGAAGGAAGAAAGAGAAAGAAAGAAAGAGACAAGGAAGGAAGGAAGGAAGGAAGAAAAAAGAGAAAGAAAGAAAGGAGGGAAAAGAGAAAAGAGAGAAAGGGGGAAGAGAGAGAAGAGATAAAACAGAAAGGAAGGAAGGACAAAGAAATGAAAGAGAGAGAGAAAGAATGGGAGAAAGGACAGAAAGAAGTGAAAGGAGAGAAAGAGGGAGGGATTAAGGGAGATAAAGAAAAAAGGAAGGAAGGAGAAAGAAAGAAGGAGAGAGAGAAAGGAGAGGAGAGAAAAAGAAAGAAAAAGAGGAGACGGAAAGGGAGAGACAAAGGGAGAAAAAAAAAGCGAAAGGAATGCAGGAAGGAGAAGGAGAAAAAGGAAGCAAAAGGAAAGGAGGGAGGGAGCGAAAGGCGGATGGCTGGAAGGAAGGAAGGAAGGAAGGAAGCAAGCGACCCCCACCCAAAGCAGACAAGCCATGGGGCCGGGGCTGATGGGTGGGGCGGGGGAAGCGCGAGGCAGGGCCCTGCCGGGGGTTGGGGGGGGGAAGGAATGGGGGGGGCAGGGCAGGAGGGGCTCAGCTTGGGTCCGCCTACTCCTTTGCCCCTCCCCCTTTTTCCGCACCCTTCAAGGGCGGGGCCGAAGGCGCCCCTCGGGCATGGGAGTCGAAGCTCCGAGGCCAAGGCTGCCCCTCCCTCGGAAAGGGGCCCGGGTCGCCCTCTTCTCAGGCCCACTTCGGTGGACAAGTCTCTAGTCCCTAGGGCAGGGGTAGGCAACCTCGGCTCTTTTATGACTCCTGGACTTCAACTCCCAGAATTCCTGAGCCAGCCAAGCTCATAAAAGAGCCGAGGTTGCCGACCCCTGCCCTAGGGGGCTCCCCATTCCATGTGCCGACTTGTAAAGCCCAGGGCACCACGGGGGTAAAGCAACCTCGGCTTCTCCCGCTCTAGAAATCCTGGGTCCCTGGAGGGCATCCATACCACCCCGGACACTTTCCGGGGTGGGGTGGGTCCACCTTCCCTGCAGGGGGGCCTGCAGTGGGGAGGCGGGGCGCCTTTCCTTTCCCTCCTCCGGCCGCCCTTCGCTGCCTTCGCACCCGAACAGAATTTGAGTTGAATAGAGCTGGAAAGGGGGGCCTTGGAGGTCTTCTAGTCCAGCCCCCTGGCGCTCAAGCAGGAGATCCTATATCCCGTTTCAGACAGTCTTTTCTGAAAAAAGCCTTGCTTCGCAGGGCTCTCAGGAGACACCCCCCCCCCAAATCCGGGCAGGAGCGGGCCCGCGCGACACGTGGCTGCAAAGGTCGTGGGAAAGCCGAGACCTCCCTTGCTGGCTCCCCGGGAAAGACCCCCCCCCGACCCGGACTCCCGCAGGGCCTGCTTCGCACAGCCGCGAAGCCCCTCCCTGGACCGACGCGAAGCCCGGGGGGGGGCTGCACCACCCCTTTCCGTGGAGGGAGGGGGCAGAGGGCCGCCCCCTCCCCCGATCCGCCTCCGACGCCCCCGCCTCACCTGCCCGCCGCCGCCGCTCGCCAGGCTCAGCAAGAAGAGCAGCAGCGGCGCCCCCGGAGGCGGCCGCGGCTCCCCCATCGGGCCTGGCCGCCCCCTCCTCCTCCTCCTCCTCCGGGGCCAACCGAGGCGGCCCCACTGCCCGGCCCTGCCCAGCCTGGCCGGGGCGGAGTCGAGGCGGGTTTCCCCTCCTCCTTGCTCAGTCTAGTACAGCGTTTCCCAACCTTAGGAACTTGAAGATGCGTGGACTTCAACTCCCAGAATTCCCCAGCCAGCATAGCTGGCTGGGGAATTCTGGGAGTTGAAGTCCACGCATCTTCAAGTTCCTAAGGTTGGGAAACGCTGGTCTAGTACAATGCAAAGTGGTGGAAAGATACAAAATGACAAAGAGGCGGAAGGGACCTTGGAGGTCTTCTAGTCTGACCCCTTGCTTAAGCAGGAGACCCTTAGAAGTCGGAAAGAGCCTTGGTGGAGCAGTGGGCTAATGCCTCCTTAAGTAACACCAGCTGCCTGCCATTAGTGCAGGTTCGAGTCCCACCAGGCTCAAGGTTGACTCAGCCTTCCATCCTTCCCAGGTAGGTAAAATGAGGACCCAGATTGTTGGGGGCAATTAAGCTGATTTTGTAATAATGCCGCTTGGGGTGTGTGTGAAAGCCCTAATAAGCAGGCATATACATAGAATGAAGGCTATTGCTAAGCACATTGGTTTGTGCTTAAATTGTAAGCCGCCCTGAGTCTTCGGAGAAGGGTGGGATATAAATGGGATTAAAATAAAAAAATAAATAAATAAAAGATCCCAACAGGATCGGAAAACCCGAGAACTTTCCTGACAGTCAGAACGATTAACCAGTGGAACCACCTGCCTCCAGAAGCTGTGGATGCTCCAACACCGGAAGTTTTTTAAGAAGAGACTGGACAGCCATTGGTCCGAAATGGTATATAGGGTCTCCTGCCTGAGCAGGGTGGGAGGGTTTGGACTAGATGACCTCCAAGGTCCCTTCCAACTTTATTATTATTATAAATCACCGCCTGCAATTTTGCAAGCCTCCTGCTGGGGTGGATGAGATCCGAGAACGGCTTAAACAGAGGGGCCTTTAATTCTGGGACAATTAATAAATTAGGAGGATTTAATTTTGCAACAATTCATAGTCACCACGATGCAAAAAAAAAAAAGATGCTGAGATTCTGGAAAGAGTGCAGAGAAGAGCAACAAAGAGGATCAGGGGACTGGAGGCTAAAACATACAAGGAACGGTTGCTGGAATTGGGAATGTCTAGTCAAATGAAGAGAAGGATGAGGGGTGACATGATGGCAGTCTTCCAGTATCTCAGGGGCTGCCCCAAAGAAGAGGCAGTCAAGCTCTTCTCCAAAGCCCCTGAAGGCCGGAGAAGAAGCAACGGATGGAAACACATCAAGGAGAGGAGCAACCTGGAACTAAGGAGAAACTTCCTGACAGTCAGAACAATTAACCTGTGGAACAACCTGCCTCCAGAAGTGGTGAATGCTCTTCTTTTTAAGAAGAGACTGGAAAGTCACTTATCTGAAATGGAGATGTTTTTCCTGCCTGGGCAGGTCCCCTCCAGCTGTAATTCTGTAAATCATTATGTCCAACTGGCCTGTTTACAATCCCAAGTGGGATCAAGTGACATTGTCGTTCATTAGGAATCAAGTGGTAATGTTGCTTTTTACTGTATTATTAAATTTTGATGCCATCCTTTCCCCCTACAAAGCGACTCTGGGCAGCTTACAGATTATAAGAAGACATCTAGAAAAACAATTAAAACATTAAAATTACTTAAAAACTTTCAGTGTTGGAGCAGCCACGACTTCTGGAGACAAGTAGTTCCACTGATTAATTGTCCACACTGTCAGGAAGTTTCTCCTTAGTTCCAGGTTGCTTCTCTCCTTGAACAGTTTCCATCCGTTGCATCTTGTCCTGCCTTCAGGGGCTTTGGAGAAGAGCTTGACTCCCTCTTCTTTGGGGCAGCCCCCGAGATACTGGAACACTGCTATCCTGTCCCCCCTCGTCCTTCTCTTCATTAAACTAGACAGACACAATTCTTGCAACTTTTCATTTGTTTTAGCCTCCCTGATCACCTTTGTTGCTCTTCTCTGCACTCTTTCTAGAACAGGGGTATTCAGACTTGGCCCTTTTACAACTTATGGACTTCGACTCCCAAAATGTGCCTGGCTGAGGAATTCTGGGAGTCGAAGGGCCAAGTTGGAAGACTCCTGCTTGAGGACTTCGACTCCCAGAATTCCTCAGTCAGGCACGCTGGCTGAGGAATTCTGGGAGTCGAAGTCCACCAGTCATCAAAGGGCCAAGTTGGAAGACTCCTGCTTGAGGACTTCGACTCCCAGAATTCCTCAGTCAGGCATGCTGGCTGAGGAATTCTGGGAGTCGAAGCCCACCAGTCATCAAAGGGCCAAGTTGGAAGAGCCCTGCTTGAGGACTTTGACTCCCAGAATTCCTCAGTCAGGCATGCTGGCTGAGGAATTCTGGGAGTCGAAGCCCACCAGTCATCAAAGGGCCCAGTTGGAAGAGCCCTGTTCTAGAGTCTCAACATCTTTTTTTGTATGGTGGCGACCGGAAGCGGGCACAGGACTCCAAGGAGTGACCTCAACAGGCACTTAGCAAAGACTTGGCGAGCGGGGAGAGGCAGCCCCCCCCTCATCCGGCCTCAACTCTCCTTAAAAGCCCCTCCCAAAGACTCAGCTTGCAACTGTCTTCCTGTTACAGATCTGGGTCATTTCAAGATAACCTGCCCCCCCCAGGCCCCATTCACAGAGAACGGTCTTGCTCTGGACATGGGGGCGTGATTCAGGTCAGTGGCAGCCCCCCCCCGCACCCCAACGCTCAGGAACCACAAAGCCATAATCTCGGAAGACCCTCGACTCTGGATTCGCTTTGGCCCTGGGGGGGAGGGGAAGCTGGTGGGGACATCAATGGGTCAGCTTTCCAAGGGAGCACACCAGGGCAGTGGGTCACCCACCCGGGCAGTGGGTCACCCACCCGATGTGGCTACTGTGGAGGGTAATGTGTGTGTGTGTGTGTGATCTTACTGAAACGTTTTAAAATTTCAAGACCGCTGCTCCTCGGGCTTGGCGCCTTGCCCGCAAGATTCTTTTGACCGGCTCTACCAGGAGCCCCCAAAGCCACAGCATGCACTGGCAATTGTGTGTGTGTGTGTGTTTTTACAGCAGACCACGGTCCCCAAATGCCTCCAACCGCCAGGATGAAAAATGGGAGGAAGACGGTCCACCCGGAAGCAGGCCTGCCTTTGGAAGGCTGCTCAAAAAACACCCCCCCAAGATGCAACACTAGGTTTTCCAGCTGCAAGGATGGAAGGAGATCCGCAGGAAGACGTTGTGTGGGTTGCCACAAGGGTAGGGGTCGTGCAGGTACCTCAGAGGTGCCGAGTCTTGCCCTTCGTGAAGAAACCCTGAAGTGCCCAGCGATGCGGTGGAATCGTTAGGTGCACCATCTCCCAAGCAGATAAAACTTTTTCAGAAAAATCTTTGGTTTGTACAGACTAGCGGAAACACGTCCAGGAGCCCGGCTTGTAAGCTAATGTACTATTAAGTGGAAACCAGCTAGGAAATAAATGGAAAATTCTCCTACACACACACACACCAACCCCCCCCCCCAACCCTTGAGATAAAATGAGATGAGGACCCAGATTGTTGGGGGCAATAAGCTGACTTTGTAATAATGTGTTGGGGTTTTTATTGTGGATTTTTATATTACTATCTATTGTTTTAGTTTGGGCTCCTATTTAATTCTTTTTAATTTTTGTACTCTGTATTTTTATATGTGCCCTGTTCACCGCCCTGAGTCCTTCGGGAGAAGGGCGGTATACAAATATAATAAAATAAAAAATAAAAAAATAATGCCACTGGGGGGGGGGGGGCGAAAGCCCTAATAAGCAGGCATATACATAGAATGAAGGCTATTGCTAAGCACATTGGTTTGTGCTTAAATTGTAAGCCGCCCTGAGTCTTCGGAGAAGGGCGGGATATAAATGGGATAAAAAAAAAAAAGTGGAGAGAGAAAATAAGAATTATCAACAATTTACACTCTGGCCTGAATTGTGCGTGTGGGGGGGTCCTAGGTGGTCTCTGAGCTTGGTGGTTTTCTTGCAGACGTTTCATGACCCAATTAGGAAAAATTATCAGTACTAAAAGGAGGAGGAGGAGGGGAAAGTCTGTGGGGTCCTTGGTGCTCTCTGAGCTTGGCTGTTTTCTTGCAGACGTTTCATGACCCAACTGGGTAACATCATCAGTGCCAGAAGGGAGTGTGGGGTTTACACTGTTTATGTACTGTGCCCTGCCAGTGTTGGTGGGAATGTTGTTTTCTTCTTGGCATATCCTTGATTAGGCTGCTCCTTACTGGTAAGCCACTGGCAAACCACTTGTAAATAAACAGAGAACAAACCCCCCCTCCCCTTTCCCCCTAACACTGACGACGTTGCCTAGTTGGGTCATGAAACGTCTTGCACAGGGAAACAGCCAAAGCTGACAAGAGAAAAGAATTAGGTTTTGCAAGGCGAGCCGCTAAGGAGCTCCAATTTGAACTGAGCGCAGCAGGAAAATCGCCTTTCACACACCGATTCTGAAAACTCACAACTGTCTCTCAGAAAAAAAAATCGGTTAAACGTGGCCAGCTCCCTTGGCGCGGGAGAAATACATCAAAAAGCACTTACCGAAAATCTGCCTTTGCTTCCCTGCATTGCAACTCTCCAGAAGGCCCGTGGAAACTGGAGGACGCCCCACCCTCCACACACACACACACACACACAGACATACACACACCAACTCCCTTCTCGCACACACGCCTGCAGGAACACCGGCACCAGCAGCGCAAACCGAAAACACTTCAGACCGAGGCAGCCGAGTGAGGTTTGGCAAATTGTTTTACTTAAAAGGTTAATTTCATGGGTAGCCTGGTATCTGGCACAGAATGATGTACACGGCAGGGGAGGAGGAGGAGGAGGAAGAGGAGGAGGATGGAGAGAAAACGGCTTCCGTCGCAATCTACCCTGGCAACAAAAAAACACCCCCCCACACCAATGTCAAATTCGACGTCGCATCGGTTCGCTGTCAAGCAAAAGCTTTTTGAGGAGTGGGTGGGTGGGCAGGTGGGCTACTGGGCATGTCCAGAGTGCCTGCCGACCTAGGCTGTGTCCCCGGAAGAGGCATTTGCCTTAATTGGAGGCGTCTTGAGGACTTGAGGAAAGCTCTTGGGATGCCACCTGGGCAGAATGAGCGGGTCACCGGGGACGCCAACGGGGAGTTTAAGCTTGGTGAGCCTTGGCCGGGGACGATGGGCTGCGGTCTCTGCCCTCCCCTCCTGCTTGCAGTGTTCATCGGCTGAACAGCCACCCCCCCCACCCCACAAGAGAGCTCACAGCAAACTCAGGACTGACCAAGAGGCAGGTCAACCCAGAATGGGGGGGCTGTGCCGCTCCTGGCCCTCCATGTTGTCAGCTGTAGCTGTGCCCAATTCAGGTGTGTGTGTGTGTGGGGGGGGAGGGGGGTGGTGGTCTTCTGCCTCCCCCCATTTTGTTTCCCCCAGGCCAAGCTCCAGACCCTCTTCTGCTCCTGGCATCCTCCCCGTCCGAAGCCAAAGTGGGATGCGGGGCGGGGGGGGGGGGGAAGGGAGGGGGAGGAAGAGATAGCCGAACCAAAGGAGCTGGAGTGGTGTGTGTGTGTGTGTGTGTGTGTGTGCGTGTGTGTTTTTAATTTAGCTAAATTAAAAGTCACACAGATTAAAAAAAAAAGAAAAGAAAGGTCCAAACAGGGTGACACACACGAGGGGTATATTCTTCTATACAGGCATGTCACGGAGAGACATTAAAATAAAACGACAAAAAAAAACACCTTTTAATATTTCTCAGCCCTAGAGGTGTGTTAAAAGGCAAATCCTAAAGTTAGTAGCTAGCGTTTGCTTACAGTGTGCAAGGGAAATAATGTACAACAGAACGCCGGGTGGGGCAGCTGGTGGGAATCTGACCGAGGTGAAGGCCAGCTGCTCCCGGGGACTCCGCGGGTGCCCACAGAGGGACCCCCCCCCTTTCCCTGCCCTGGCACGGAAGGTACCCCCGGACCCGAACACAGAGCCAGCTCCCTCTGGGGCCCCAAATGGGCCCCGCGTGGCTCCTCGGAGGCCGAGTCTCTTGCCGAGGGGGCCCACAGAAACCGCGGTGCCCGCTTGCCACGGCCTTGGCAAGGACTGGCACCGGCTGGCCCCGCCCGTGGCCAACGTCTCCAGTGGCGACAGCAGCAGCAGCAGCCGAGGAGCCGGGACTCCCCGTGGCAAGTCAAACGCCTACAACGGTTGCGGTTTGACGTGTAAACGAGAAAAATAATAATAACAACAATAATAATGTGGCAAGCCCGATAAAAACTGGCAAACGTAGTGTCAGGAGCAGAGAGACACCCCTCCCGCGCTCTCTTTGAAGGAGGCTTAGGGGGCGGCTTATGGCATCGTTCACACGACCTCTGGCGTCTGGGCGTGGTTGGCTGCGGGCCGGAACGGTTCGGAAAGAGAGCGGGCGCACCGGCCGGAGATCCGGCGCGGTGTTCTTGAGGCTGAACTTCGCTGAGATGTCACAGTATTAAGCCCTAAAAAGGCTCTCCTGCCTTCACCCCCCCCTTCCCCCCCTCGCGTGTGCACGTGCAGGCGCTCACTCGTGCGCCACCCAGACCCCCCCCCCGGGGCCGAGCCGCACAGAGGGTTCGAGCAGGTGCATTTGACTAGTGCAGTTCTGTCCCAAGCCATCGCGGGCGCCAGGAAATTCTCGAGGCTGCGCATCGTAGTGCAACGGCGCGCGCGCAAGACGGCTGCGGGCCTGGGGGTGGGCGCGACCCCAAGCCTCTTCCGGCGGGCAAGGTCCTGGGGTGGCACTTTCCCTGGACCCCTCCCTACAAGGAACCGCCCCGAGGTGTGTGGAGGGGCAGCTGACCCAATACGGGGAGAAAAGGAGCTGGGACAAAGGGGGGGACCTTCTGCCTTTCCTCCTGGGGCGGCGGGAGAAACGGGGACCCCACTCTCCCCCTAGCCCTGGGGGTGGGGGTGGAGTTTCCACGCCCCTCCCCGCCTGCACGTAGCTTCCTTAAAGCCGGTGGGCGTCAGGTGAGAGAGCCACGCTACAGCCAAATACTATGACATCCCAAACAGCATGTGCGGAAGGGCGATGCCTGCCGCGCGAGACGGGCCCGCTGACCGGCACACCCCGAGCCTGCGCTGCCCGGGGCCGGTTCCCGGGGTTGGGGGTGGGGAAGAGGCCTGTCAGCGGGCAGACGGCACCGGCAGGGCAGCCCAGCCGTACGGGGGCACCGAACGGAAGGTATTATGTGTAAGACATGTGCGACCCGTTGGATATTTGCGAGGTGACGCTGGCACTGCGGCTCATGCCGGGCTCTGTCCGTCCCCCGGAAGGGGTCCGCCTCAGGGCCTGGGGGCTGTTACGGACCCCGAGCGAGCTGCCCCGAGGCACCGCCTGCAGGGGCCCCGAGGGGTGGCCCCACGGCTGGGGTCCCCCTTGCATGGGGTGGCCCCAGGCCTGAGGCTGGCCTGCCATAGGGTGGCCCCAGGGAGGGCCCGGCCCGCCCGAAGGGTGGTGGGACCAGCTGGAGGCTCCGGGGTAGCTGTGGCTGAAGGCCTCGGGAGAGAGGTTGGAGAGCAGCATGTTGCTGAAGCCCAGGCGCATGCTCTCCGAGTCAAAGGCCTCGATTTCCCGCGCCTGGCGCTCCAGCAGGCCTCGGATCCGTTCCGTCCGCTCGTTCTGCAGAGCCAGCATCTCTTCCTCGATCTGGACAGAAAAGAAATCGGGGGAAGAAGGGGGAAGGGGGGAAGCCGTTACCCCAAAAGGCCAAACCTGCTTTCTGAGGGACCCTAGACACACACACACACACACACACATGAACACACACACCGCTTTTCCCCTTGGCTAGGGTGGGACCCCTGTTGCTGTGACAATCTTTTGAGAATCAGCTGAACAAATGAGGCCTTCTCAGCCGGGAACACTCCGCGCCGGGTCGAGACCCTCCGCCCGGTGTTGCCCTGGCACCACGGAGAACACCAAAGGGGCCGGGGTCCGCAATGGATGGGGCAGAGTTTGCGGGAGTCGCAGTACCAGGAGTCCCCGACTTACAGCAGTTTGCTTACGGACTGTGGAAAGTTACAACGGGGCCGAAAAAAGGAACTGATTGCCTTTTTTTTTCCCCTCTCACCCTTACGACCGTTGCAGCCTCCCCAGGGTCACGTGATCAAAATTTGGACGCTTGGCAACTGACTCCTGTTTCTGACGGTCGCGGCATCCGGGGTGTGTGCGCGGGTGCGACGTGATCCCCCTTTCCCGACCTTCTGACGAGCAAAGTCAATGGGGGAAGCCGGATTTGCTTAACGACCGTGCCGCTAGCTTTAATGACCGTGGCGATTCGCTGAAGAATCGTGTTACTAGCTGAACGCCTGCGGCGGTTCACTTAATGACCGTGGCGAGAAAGGGGGGGAGGGGGGGAGGGGGCAAAATTCATTTAACCCGTGTCTCGCTATTGTAACTTTGGTGTTGCAGTTCTGAACGGTCGCTAAACGAACGGCTGTTAGGACGAGGATCGCTACAGATCTCACTGGTGGGCAGCAAAATTTTAGCCCTGCCCAAATTGGTGAGGCTCTCGGCATTGACGCACAGCACAGGATTTGCGCTTCCCCTTCCGGAGGGAAGTCCTCAACTTCCAACGGTCGGTTAGCGCGCGTTTGAATTTACAGTGACACTAATGAAAAAGACGTGAGCAGTCCTCGTGCTTACGACTGCGGCAGCCTCCCCAGGGCCAAGTGGTCAAAATGTGGGCGCTCGGCTTGTATTTCGGACAGCTGCGGCATCCCTGGGTCACCTGACCCCCAACTGTGACCTCCCCAGCCGGCTTCCGAGAAGCAATGTCAAAGGGAAAAGCGGGATTCGCTTAATGACTGCCCGATGCATTTAACAACATCAAGCGTGGCAAAAAGGGGTCGTGAAACCAGGCGGTCTCCCTTAAGCACCGCCTTGCTTAGCGACGGGCGTTATGCTCTCCATTGTGGCCGTGCATGGAGGGCGGAAGGAGAAGCCAGGGAAGGGGATTGCTGGGAAATTGTGACCCACAACCGCTCGGGTCTCCTAGTCCAGGGCTTTTCAACCAGTGGTACGGGTACCACCCGTGGTACATTGGCACCTGGCAGGTGGTAGGCGACCATCCTAGAAAAGTGGTAGCGGGGGAGGGGAATGAGCTGAACCGGTGGCAGCACCGCCCAAGCCTGAGCGAGAGACGGCTGGAGCTGCAGGGCTGTCGGCTCAGCGGAAGCGCCAGGATCAGCGCCAGGATCCAGCTGGAGCTCAGCACCGATCCTGGGACTTCTGCTGAGCCCAGAAGAAGCGCCGATCAGCTGGAATGTTGCAGCATCTCCAGGGTCTCGTGACTTACATTCAGATGCTTGGCAACCGATTCATATTTATGACGGTCACGGTGTCCCAGGGTCATGTGAAGGGACCAAAACCTGCTGCAACCACCCAGCAGACCAAGGGGGGGGGAATAAAAACCAGACACCCACCCCCCACCCCACCCCCGCTGCCAATCCTCCACAGAAATGCTCACAACCATGAAAACCTCGGCCAGGAGGAAGAGCGCCGCCGGGCGGGCAGGCGGGTGTCTTGCTCGGCTGTGGCTTGGGGGGCACTTTTTTCAGTGCCATGGTAACTTCGAACAGTCACTAAGCGAACTGTTGTAAGTCGAGGACTACCTGCACTTCATCACTTTTTTTTTTTTGGTCATCAAGTTTTTGACCCCTTGCTGGGCGACCGGTGGTACTTGGATGTTGCCACATCCTAAAAGTGGCACAGTGGGCGAAAAGGTTGAAAAGGCCTGGGGGGCGGTCTCCCCAGAGGGGCAGAAGTCGGCTGCGGGTGCCTCCCCCCCCGTACCTTCTGCTCCAGGAGAGCCCTGCGCAGCGAGACCCTCTGCTCCAGCTCCCGCAGCTCCCGCTCGTGCTGCGCCTCGGCCTGCATCTTGATCTTGCTCTGGTAGGCGTTGAGCAGCTCCAGTTCCTGCTGCAGTTGCATCTTCAAGACCTGGCACTCCGCCTCCTGGGCTTCGTCCAGACGCAGCTGGAAGGCAAGGCGGGAGAGGTGGGCATGGCAGGCCGGCTCCAGGGAGGGCGCCTCAGCCTTTGGCCCCCGTCGCTAAGAGGGCCGGGCGTCCCCTCCCAGAATTCCCCAGCCGGCATGGGAATCGAGGTGCACATCTACTGAAGCGGGCTGGCTGGGGGATTCTGGGAGTGGAAGCCCACCCCTCTTAAAGCAGGCTGGCTGGGGGATTCTGGGAGTGGAAGCCCACCCCTCCTAAAGCAGGCTGGCTGGGGGATTCTGGGAGTGGAAGCCCACCCCTCTTAAAGCAGGCTGGCTGGGGGATTCTGGGAGTGGAAGCCCACCCCTCTTAAAGCAGGCTGGCTGGGGGATTCTGGGAGTGGAAGCCCACCCCTCTTAAAGCAGGCTGGCTGGGGGATTCTGGGAGTGGAAGCCCGCCCCTCTTAAAGCAGGCTGGCTGGGGGATTCTGGGAGTGGAAGTCCATCTCATTTAAAGCATGCTGGCTGGGGAATACTGGGAGTGGAAGTCCGCCCCTCTTAAAGCAGGCTGGCTGGGGGATTCTGGGAGTGGAAGTCCGCCACTCTTAAAGCAGGCTGGCTGGGGGATTCTGGGAGTGGAAGTCTGCCCCTCTTAAAGGGTGCTGGTTGGGGGATCCTGGAAGTCCTCCCCTCTTAAAGCAGGCTGGCTGGGGGATTCTGGGAGTGGAAGTCCACCTCTTTTAAAGTGGCCAATGTTGGGGAAGACTCCAGCGCTCCTCATCCAGAAGCCACTGCAGGCAGGCAGCCGCTCACCGCTTGCGTGGACAGCATCTCGTTGATGCTGTGGTCGTACTGCTCGGCCAGGATGGCCAGCTTGCGGGTCTGCTCCTCCTTCAGCCGCTTCAGGACGGCCTTGTGCTCGCTCTTGGGCGTGGTCTCCAGCAGGTGGTTGCGCAAGGCCTTGTACTGGCGGGTCTGGATCTTGCAAGTGTCCTGGAACTGCTTCTTGATCTGGAGCTCCTTTGACTGGGAGGGAAGGTGGAGAAAAGGGAGAGGCTGTCGGGGAGGCAGGGAGCAGAAAGCGGGATCTCTGCCCCGAGGCAGTGGGGGGGGGGAGCCCACCTCTGTTCTCCAGAAGAACGGGAACCTCCAGCAGAGGGAAGGGCAGAGTGGATCCTGCATGCCTGCCCTGGCAGATAATTGGTCTAACTGAAGACCTTTTAGGTGCCAGGCCCACCTGAGTGTGCAGTGGGTGAAGAAGGCAGTCTGCAGTCGGCCTCTTGCCCCCAACCATCTGGGTCCTCATTTTACTGACCCCGGAAGGACGGAAGGCTGAGTTAACCTTGAGCCCCAATAAGGCTCTAATTTCCTGGCTGTGGGCAGAGTCTGTGTTCTAACCACCACAGCTTCCTTCCTTCCTTCCTTCTTTCCTTCCTTCCTTCCTGCCTTCCTTCCTTCCTTCCTTCCTGCCTGCCTTCCTTCCTCCATTCGCAAGCAACAGCACTCAAGACTTATATACCGCTTTCATGGTGCTTTACAGCCCACTCTAAGCGGTTTACAGAGTCAGCCTATTTGCCCCCAACAATCTGAGTCCTCATTTTACCGACCTCAGAAGGACGGAAGGCTGAGTTAACCTTGAGCCCCATCTGGATCGAATTTCCCGGCTGTGGGCAGAGACTGCCTGCAGTGCTGTGTTCTAACCACCACGGTTTCCTTCCTTCCTTCCTTCCTTCCTTCCTTCCTTCCTTCCTTCCTTCCTTCCTTCCTTCCTTCCTTCCTTCCTTCCTTCCTTCCTTCCTTCTCAATGTTTCCCTTCCTTTCTTCTCATCTTCCTTCCTTTTTTCTCATCTTCCTTCCTTCTCGTCTTCCTGCCTCCCTCCGCAAGCAAGAGCATGTAGACTTATATACCGCTTTCAGGGTGCTTTATAGCCCCCTCTGAGTGATCTACAGAGTCAGCCTATTTGCCCCCATCCATCCGGGTCCTCCTTTTACCGACCTCGGAAGGACGGAAGGCCGAGTCAACCTCGAGCCGGTCAGGATCGAACGTCCCGGCTGTGGGCAGTCAGCAGAAGGAGCCCGCCGTACTGCGCTCTGACCGCTGGGCCGCCAAGTCCGCGACCCGCTCCGCTCCCCCCACCCCCGGGGGAAAAGGTACCTTCAGGCTCTTGGGCTGCTGCCGAACCTCCATGACGTGCTTGCGCCTCAGTTCCCTCTCGCGGCGCTTGTTGTACTCCAGCTGGTTGGTGAGCTCGGTCTGGTGCTGCAGCCGGATGAGTTCGCAGCGCATCTTCTGGATGGTGCCCAGGTGCCGGAACTCCAGCTCCTGCATGGACTCGTGCTGGCGCAGCAACATGGCGTGCTCCAAGTCCTTCTGGGTCTGCCTCTTGTTCAGCTCCTGGGTCGGAGAAAGGGGCGCTTAGGGAGGGGCCGGGAGACAGGTGGGGAGGGGGGGGAGGAGAGAAGGCCGAGCCTAGGAATCTGACGGGCTGGCTCTGGGACAGTGGGGGGAGGGGATGGGGCAACACAGGCACCGCCCAAATGCCAGCGAACACCAGAAGGCGGGCTGATGTTTGTCCACCCGCCTCCCCTACAGGTAGGCCACAGAGAGAATGCTTGGCTCGCGATGATCAGCCGCCGCCTAAACTCTTAACGGTGGGGGTCTCTGGCGTTCTCTGGGCTGGGTGGTTTTCTGGCAGACATCTCGTGACCCAGCTAGGTGGCTTGTTAGGCATATGGTGATAGCCTACATAGTTGGGTTGAAAATATATAAACTATGATGTTGTGACTTTAAGATGTTAATTGGCCAATGGGTGTGTAAGTGTTCTCATGGCCACAAGAGGGAGCTAGGAACGTAGCTTCTTTCTCTCTCTGAATTCACTGCTCTCTCTACTATTACTGTTTTGCTGTACTGTTGGTTTACTACTGTGATAAACCTGAACAACTGTGTATTTGACCTCTGGACCGGTAAGAAGACTTTGTATTTGGAATACTCCTTGGACTGTTACTATTGTGTATGACCTGGACTGTTTCTTTTTGACCGTGCATTTTTGTTTTTACACCACCTCAAAAGTAAAGTACTTTTTGCTTTCACAACTCAGTGTACTCTTGTGGTTACTGTGTGACTCTTACTGCTCTCAGTACCCTTCCTTGTCTGTGCAACTCCTTGGTAGCACAAGGAGACCTCTGCACAACAATCCCTAACAGTGACATAATCAGTGTTAGAAGAGAGGGGTTTGAAGGGAGGAGGGGGAGGAGGACTGTGGGGTCCTGTGTGCTTCTCTGAGCTGGGTGCTTTCCTTGCAGACGTTTCATGCCCCAACTAGGGAACATCCTCAGTGCTAGAAGGGAGGAGGAGGAGGAAGAGGAGGAAAAGGAGGAGGAAGACTGTGGGGTCCTTGGTGCCCTCTGAGGTGGGCTGTTTTCTTGCAGACGTTTTATGACCCAACTAGGGAACATCAGCAGTGCTGAAAGGGAGTGTGGTTTGTGGAAAAGGAGCAAGGGTGGGAGGAGGAGGAGGAGGAGGAGGAGGAGGAGGAGGAGGAGGAGGAGGAGGAGGAGGAGGAGGAGGAGGAGGAGGAGGAAGACTGTGGGGTCCCTGGTGCCCTCTGAGCTGGGTGCTTTTCTTGCAGACGTTTCATGACCCAAACTAGGGAACACCATCGCCAACAGCAATGATCACGTTCCCTATTTGGGTCATGAAACATTTTGCAAGAAAACAACACAGAGCACCAAGGACCCAACAATTCAACCCTGAGCTACAAATATTTGCTTTACTGGCAACCTCTAACTTTAAGGACGCGGGGTCTCCAACCCTTGGTCCCTGGCTTGGTGCAGCTCTGCAGCCCGTTTGGAACCAGGCTGCGGAAGTGGCAGGCGAGCAGGTGTGGAGCTGTATTTGTGAAAGCGGCACGGGGGGGGAGGGGGGCACAAACCCATCCCCTTTCCTACCCAGCCCGCTGCTGCCACTGGTCTACTGGGCAAGGAAGGTTGAGGACCGCTGCTTTAGGAGAGATGGGTGATGGAGGGAGGGAGGGAGGGAGGGAGGGGGAAAGAAGGTAGGTAGGAAGGAAGGGGAAAGAAGGATGGAAAGAGGGAGGGATGGAGGGTGAAAGGGAAGGAAGGGAGGGGAAAGAAGGGAGGAAGGAAGAAAGGAAAGGAGGAGGAAGTAAAAGGGAAAGGAGGAAGGAAGGAAGGAAGGAAGGAAGGGGGGAGGGAGGGAGAGGGAGGGAAGGAAGGAAGCGGAGAGAAGGAAGGAAAGAGGGAGGGATGGAGGGAGTGAAAGGGAAAGATGGAAGAAAGGAAGGAAGGGGGAGGGAGGGAAGGGGAAAGAAGGAAGGAGGGAGTGAAAGGGAAGGAAGGAAAGGAAAGAAGGGAGGAAGGAAGGGGAGGGAGCGAGGGAGAGGGAGGGAAGGAAGGGGAAAGAAGGAAGGAAAGAGGGAGGGATGGAGGGAGTGAAAGGGAAAGAAGGAAGGAAGGAGGGAGGGAAGGGGGATAGAGGGAGTGAAAGTGAAAGAAGGAAAGATGGAAGAAAGGAAGGGGGAGTGAGGGAAGGGGAAAGAAGGAAGAAAGGAGGGAGTGAAAGGGAAGGAAGGGGAAAGAAGGAAGGAAGGAAGGAAGGAAGGAAGGAAGGAAGGAAGGAAGGAAGGAAAGGGGAAAGAAGGAAGGAAGGAGAGGGAGGGAGGGAGGGAGGGAAGGATGGAAGGAATTGAGGAGCTTGGTCCATCCTAGTTTCAAACAGCCACTAAGCAGATTTGGGGGAGGTTGGTCGTAACTTTGAATGGGTGCTAAGCAGTCAGTCGTTAAGTCAAGGACGTACCCTCTGTAAGAAAACCCAAGGCCTAACCAGGACAGTCGGGGGAGCTGAGAGCCACTCCGTATTGATCCGATTCCTCCCAGGACCTCGTCTCCTCCCCGGGGCTCCGTACGCACCTCCCGGACCAGATCCTGCTCCAAATTATGGCGCGCCAGCAACATCCTCCTCTTGAACCGCCGGCACTCCAGCTCCAGGTATTGCCTCTGTCGCCGTAACAGGTTGGCCTCTTCCTCTGCTTGGAAGTGCTGGATGTTCTCCTTCTGCTTGGACAGCCACTCCTGTTTCTCCTTCTTGGGGGTGCTCTGGTTCTCGTTCAGTTCCTGGAAGCCAGAAGGGGACCGTCATTGTCGCGGGGAAAAAACCGAAATGGCGACGGCCGGGTCCAGGGGCCGAAAGGAAGTGTCGGGGGTGAAACTTTGGCAGCTAGGTGCCTCCACGTTTCAACTTGCCTTTAGATTAAGGGTGGGTGGGTGGGGGGAGGCGTTCCTTTCGAGAGGGCTAGATGGAGAAACGAAACTTCTGCGATTCAGCTGAAGACCTGAAGAGAGCCTGAAACCTTTTCAAGGACACCAAAACAGGTGTGGGTTTGAAGCAGACGGTTCTCGTGACAAGTGAACTTGTTTATATGGACTCCGTAAGACGTTGGGGGGTGGTGGGGGGTGGGATTGGCTGGGAAAATTATTGTTTAAGTCTATGAACTGGGGGTTAAGGCTCAGAGTGTGACTTTCGTTTCGACATACCCATGTGGTGTATTCAATAAATAGGACGGTTTTCGGAGACGGAATGAACCCGGAGTTTGATTTGGATTCTCGAGCTGAATGTTGACGGAAAGAATCTCTCGTTTACACTTTGCAAGGAACTATTAAATACAGGCAATCCTCGACTAACAACAGCTTCATTTAGGGACCGTTCAAAGTTGCGACGGCACTGAAAAAAGGGACTAAGGACCGTTCCTCACAGTTTCTAACCGCTACAACATCCCCATGGTCAGGGGATCAAGATTCAGATGCTTGGCAGTTGGTTCACATTTATGACCGTTGCTGTGTCCCAAGGTCATGCAAGCCACTATTGCGACCTTCTGATGGGCAACGCCAATGGGGGAACCAGTGAATCAACTTAACAACTGGGTTGCTAACTTATCAACTGCGGTGATTCGCTTAACAGCGGTGGCAAGAAAGGTCGTGAAATGGGGCAAAACCCACCTAACAAGTATCTCAAGGGTTGTAAAATGGGGCAAAGCCCACTTAACGAGTACCTCAAAGGTTGTAAAATGGGGCAAAACCCACTTAACGAGTACCTCAAAGGTCGTAAAATGGGGCAGAGCCCACTTAACGAGTACCTCAAAGGTCGTAAAATGGGGCAAAACCCACTTAACGAGTACCTCAAAGGTCGTAAAATGGGGCAGAGCCCACTTAACGAGTACCTCAAAGGTCGTAAAATGGGGCAGAGCCCACTTAACGAGTACCTCAAAGGTCGTAAAATGGGGCAGAGCCCACTTAACGAGTATCTTAAAGGTCGTAAAATGGAGCAAAGCCCACTTAACGAGTACCTCAAAGGTCGTAAAATGGGGCAAAGCCCACTTAACGAGTACCTCAAAGGTCGTAAAATGGGGCAGAGCCCACTTAACGAGTACCTCAAAGGTCGTAAAATGGGGCAGAGCCCACTTAACGAGTATCTTAAAGGTCGTAAAATGGGGCAAAGCCCACTTAACGAGTATCTTAAAGGTCGTAAAATGGGGCAGAGCCCACTTAACGAGTACCTCAAAGGTCGTAAAATGGGGCAGAGCCCACTTAACGAGTACCTCAAAGGTCATAAAATGGGGCAGAGCCCACTTAACGAGTACCTCAAAGGTCGTAAAATGGGGCAGAGCCCACTTAACGAGTACCTCAAAGGTCGTAAAATGGGGCAAAGCCCACTTAACGAGTACCTCAAAGGTCGTAAAATGGGGCAGAGCCCACTTAACGAGTATCTTAAAGGTCGTAAAATGGGGCAAAGGCCACTTAACGAGTACCTCAAAGGTTGTAAAATGGGGCAAAACCCACTTAACGAGTACCTCAAAGGTCGTAAAATGAGGCAAAGCCCACTTAACGAGTACCTCAAAGGTCGTAAAATGGGGCAGAGCCCACTTAACGAGTACCTCAAAGGTCGTAAAATGGGGCAGAGCCCACTTAACGAGTACCTCAAAGGTCGTAAAATGGGGCAGAGCCCACTTAACGAGTACCTCAAAGGTCGTAAAATGGGGCAGAGCCCACTTAACGAGTACCTCAAAGGTCGTAAAATGGGGCAGAGCCCACTTAACGAGTATCTCAAAGGTCGTAAAATGGGGCAGAGCCCACTTAACGAGTACCTCAAAGGTCGTAAAATGGGGCAGAGCCCACTTAACGAGTACCTCAAAGGTCGTAAAATGGGGCAAAGGCCACTTAACGAGTACCTCAAAGGTCATAAAATGGGGCAAAGCCCACTTAATGAGTACCTCAAAGGTCGTAAAATGGGGCAAAGCCCACTTAACGAGTACCTCAAAGGTCGTAAAATGGGGCAGAGCCCACTTAACGAGTATCTTAAAGGTCGTAAAATGGGGCAAAGGCCACTTAACGAGTACCTCAAAGGTTGTAAAATGGGGCAAAACCCACTTAACGAGTACCTCAAAGGTCGTAAAATGAGGCAAAGCCCACTTAACGAGTACCTCAAAGGTCGTAAAATGGGGCAGAGCCCACTTAACGAGTACCTCAAAGGTCGTAAAATGGGGCAGAGCCCACTTAACGAGTACCTCAAAGGTCGTAAAATGGGGCAGAGCCCACTTAACGAGTACCTCAAAGGTCGTAAAATGGGGCAGAGCCCACTTAACGAGTATCTTAAAGGTCGTAAAATGGGGCAAAGGCCACTTAACGAGTACCTCAAAGGTCGTAAAATGGGGCAAAGGAGTACCTCAAAGGTCGTAAAATGGGGCAAAACCCACTTAACGAGTATCTTAAAGGTCGTAAAATGAGGCAAAGCCCACTTAACGAGTACCTCAAAGGTCGTAAAATGGGGCAAAACCCACTTAACGAGTATCTGACTTAACAATAGAAAGTTTAAGCTCTGTGGTGGTCGTAAGTTGAGGACTACCTGTACATCACCAGCTCAGCAAAACAGCCGTTCTTGCCTGGGCTAAATGGGAAGGACCAGTTTTCCCAGGCTGGCGTTCACATCCAGAAGCTGGGGCCTCCGCAGGAAAAGGTCATTTAATGATCTTTCTCTGCTAAGCCAGGCCTGCCCTGTTTCTACCACTTCTTGGCTAGATCCGGCCCAACACTGCAGAAGCCGGTAGGCTTTAGTCCATCCAAAGGAAAAAATAAATGGAATATTAAAGGTTGGGTTTTTTAAAAAAAACAAAACAAAACAAGAGCTGTGCAGGAGCGAGGTAGCCTTGAAATGTCAATGAATGAATGAATGTGACCGAATAGGGGGGAATGCATCCCAGAGGAACAAGGGGGAACTCAGCCCGGTTATCGTGTGTGAGAGAAAGAGGGCGAAGACGGCGTCTCCTTAATAGTTCCCAGAGTGTATCGCAGAGGCCGATAATAGAGTCCGGCAAGAGTCTGTCTAGAGGTGGGAAGCAATAAAGCACTCAGATAGGAAGGATCGCCCTGTGTCATTCCTGGTTTAGGGTCTGACACCTGGGAGCAAGGAAGTCTGGGAGCTGAAGTCCACACAGGGTGGCTGAGGGACTCTGGGAGTTGAAGTCCACACACGATGCGATGGGATGAAGAGAAGAGCTGGATTCCTAGGTGTGAGGGAGGGGGGAATGCATCCCAAAAAAACAAGGGGGAACTCAGCCCAGATATCGTGTGTGAGAGAAAGAGGGCGAAGACGGCGTCTCCTTAATAGTTCCCAGAGTGTATCAAAGAGACAGATAATACAGTCCGGCAAGAGTCTGTCTAGAGGTGTGAAGCAATAAAGCACTCAGATAGGAAGGATCTGACACCCGGGAGCGAGGAATTCTGGGAGCTGAAGTCCACACAGGGTGGCTGAGGGACTCTGGGAGTTGAAGTCCACACACGATGCGATGGGATGAAGAGAAGAGCTGGATTCCTAGATGGGAGGGAGGAGGGATGTATCCCAGTGGAACAAGAGGCAACTCAGACCGAATATCGTGTGTGGGAGAAAGAGGGTGAAGACGGCATCTCCTTAATAGTTCCCAGAGTATATCGAAGAGACAGATAATACAAAAGTCTGTCTAGAGGTGTGAAGCAATAAAGCGCTCAGCTTGGAAGGATCACCATGTGTCTTTCCTGGTTTGGGATCTGACACATGGCAGCAAGGAATTCTGGGAGTTGAAGTCCACACACGAGGCGACTGAGGGATTCTGGGAATCGAAGTCCACACATGACGTGATGGAATGTAAGGTAAGGTAAGGTAAAGGTTCCCCCGCACATGCGTGCTAGTCGTTTCCGACTCTAGGGGCCGGTGCTCATCTCCATTTCAAAGCCGAAGAGCCAGCGCTTGTCCGAGGACGTCTCCGTGGTCATGTGGCCGGCATGACTAGACGCCAAAGGCGCACGGAACGCTGTTACCTTCCCACCGTAGTGGTCCCTATTTTTCTACTTGCATTTTTACATGCTTTCGAACTGCTAGGTTGGCAGAAGCTGGGACGAGTAACAGGCTCTCACTCTGTTACGCGGCACTCGGGATTCGACCCGCCAAACTGCCAACCTTCCGATCGACAAGCTCAGCGTCCTAACCCACTGAGCCACCGCGTCCCTATTGATGGAATGTAAGGAGGAACTGAATTCCCAGGTGAGAGGGAAGGGGTGCAATCTCAGAGGAACAAGAGGCAACTCAGCCCGGATAATGTGTGAGAGAAAGAGGGCGAAGACGGCGTCTCCCTAATCGTTCCCAGAGTGTCTTATAAAGGCAGATAGTAGACTTCACTCTGGCAAGATTCTGTCTAGATGCGCGAAGCAATAAAGAGCTCAGCTTGGAAGGATCACGTGCTTTGGGGGCCTGACAATGAACAAATCAATCAATCCTCCCCTCCCCCTCCCCCACCCCCAAAATTACCTCTTTGAGCTGCTCTTTGCGGAGTTTGTATTCTCTCTTCTGGGATTCCAAAAAGCTGTTGAGTTCTTTCTTCTGCTGCGTCTGGATGTGTTGCTGAAACTTCTTCTCTTCGTTAGCCATCACTTTTGCCTGCCCCGCAACGAGAGAGGAGAGAGAGAGGCTGGATCTTGCTGCACCAACAGACTCACTTACGCAGACCCCACCCTGACCCCCAGCTGCCATCCTTGCACCCAGTTCTCACAGGATCCTAGAGCCGGAAGAGGCCTTGGAGGTCATCTAGTCGAACCCCCTGCTCAGGCAGGAAACCCTGTACCCTTCCAGACAAAAGGGCTGTCCAGTGTCTTCTTAAAAACTTCCAGTGTTGGAACATTCACCACTTCTGGAGGCAGGTCGTTCCACTGGTTAATTGTGCTCACTGTCAGGAAATTCCTCCTTAGTGCCAGGTTGCTTCTCTCCTTGATTAGTTTCTATCCTTTGCTTCCGGTCCTGCCTTCAGGTGCTTTGGAGAAGAGCTTGACCCCCTCTTCTTTGGGGCAGCCCCTCAAAGGCAGCACAAGAAGCAACGGCTGGAAACTAATGATAGAGCAAAGCAACCTAGCAGCTCCGTTGGCGCATGGGGCATGTGCTGACGCCGTGTGCATGTACGAATGGCCACGCACCCCCCCCCCACGGTGGCTAACAGCCTCGTTCACACCTGTGTGAACGGCCGTGCAAGTTGCCTGGTGCTAGTGGCCCGTTCCTGCAGGCGCAAATGGGACGTGCGCACCCCCCCGGGGCTAGTGGCTCCGTTCGTGTCAGTACGCATGCACCAACAGGGCTGCGGGCGCAAGCGCGAGTGGGGGGAATACGCATCCATGTGTGCGCGCACTGGCCAGTCATTTCCGTGACCCGCTGGCCAAGAATCTGCAGCCCGGTCCCGGTCCCCTACTTGTAGGTTGAGGACCCCTGACCTAGTTGGGTAATGAAACGTCTGCAGGAAAACAACCATGCTCAGAGAACACCAGAAACCCTTCATTTCAATCCTGAGCTGCAAATATTCTCCTTTGTTGACACTTAGTTCCCTCTGGGTCAGTGATGGGGAACCTTTTAGAGACCGAGTGCCCAAACCACAATCCAAAACCCACTTATTTATTGCAAAGTGCCAGGGCTGCATATGCATTATGGTGCCCTCGAGGGCATGGGGGTGTGGCCCACTAGGTGGGCATGGCTGCAGTTGTCACAGCAGGCTAGGTGGACGTGGCTGGGGTAGGCATGGCCACTTCAATGTTGCTCATGGGGGGGAGAACGCCTGTGGGGGCCGGACAGGATTGGGGGAGATCCAGGGGGTTTCTGGCGGGTGGGGCGGTGGGGAGGAGACCCAGCATAGATGGGGGGGAGGCACGCAATCCTAGCTGGGACTGGGGTGCCATGGCACCGATGGGGATCTGGCTTTCCCTGCTTGGGGTGGCCTTTGGCTTGTTGGGCATGGGCATGTTCTACCACCTCTACTTGGTCTTGCTAGCTGGCCACTTCATCTCCTTTGTGCTGGGTGGGGCTGCCGCTCTGCGTGGCAGCGGCAGCCTAATGGACCTGCGCAAGCTGCTGGCAGCAGCGGCACGCGTGCCCACAGAGAGGGCTCCGAGTGCCGCCTCTGGCACGCGTGCCAAAGGTTCGCCACCACTGCTCTGGGTTTAGCCTCTGGAGCCCCTAACCCTCTGTGGCTCTTCTCTGCATTCTTTCTAAGACCCTGGCGTCTTTTTTTTTTTTGCATCGGGGTGACCAGAACGGTCACGCCGGCTTCACGCCGACCGACGCCTCAAAGAGAAGCAGCCCTCACCTCTTTCTCCATGGCTGCCTGGTGCTTCTTGACGAGCTTCTCCATCTCGGCCGCAAAGTTGTTGCGCTGTGTTTCGAGGTCCTTGTCCAGCCGCAGGCGGTGGTCGTCCATCTCGGTTTTCAGCTTGTTCTCCAGGGCCATCAGCTGCTTCTGGTGCTGCCGCCTCATGCGCTTGTAGCCGGACATCTGTTCCCGCAGCTCGGAATCCTGCTCGTGCTCCTGCATCTGCCTGGTCACCTGCGGAGGGACGAGAAGCCCCAGGGGCCGTTTTTAGGATGGGAAAGACACCCACCCACCCACCCCATCCCCCAAACCCTCGGCACAAAACCCAGGCCAGCGGTGGAAGCGGATCCCGAGGGCATTGGGCCGGGCCAAAGCAAGGAAAGATACAGGCAGTCCTCAACTCACGAGCACAGCTGAGCTCAAAGTGACAGTTACAGGGAACGGCGCCTCGTTTTGTGACCTTTTTTTGCCCTGAGTGTTAAGCGATTCAGCTGACTCAGGAATTCTGGGAGTTGAAGTCCATGAGTCATAAAAGAACCGAGGTTGCCTAACCCTGGTCTAGTCAGTGCGTTGAGGCTCCAGGCTAGACAGAGGCAGCCCCATCTTAGGCATGGCAGACAGCTAGATGACCTTGGCCAAATCCTCTATCTCAGCCCAAACTGCCTCACCAGGGTGTTGATGTTGGGAAAAGAAGGGGGGAGGAAGGGGAAAGGTGTGTAGAATACGTTGGTCCCCTGGAGTTATTTCTATAAATCAGGGGTGTCCAACCTTAGTCACTTTAAGACTGGTGGACTTCAACTCCCAGAATTCCCCAGCCAGCCATGCCAGGGGTTGAAATTCTGGGACATGAAGTCCACATGTCTTAAAGTGGCCAAGGTTGGACAACCCCTGGTATAAATAATAAAGACAGGAGATAGGTGGGTGGGTGGGTGGAGATAGATAGATAGATAGATAGATAGATAGATAGATAGATAGATAGATAGATAGATAGATAGATATAAATAGAAATAGAGAAAGAGAAAGAGAAAAAGAGATAGATAGAAATAGAGAAAGGTAGATATAGATAGATAATAGAAATAGAGATATATAGAGAGATAAATAGAAATAGAGAAAAAGATATAGATAATAGAAATAGAGAAATAGATAGATAGATAGATGGATGGATAATAGAAAGAGATAGAGAGATGATAGGTAGGTAGGTAGGTAGATAGATAGATAGGTAGGTAGATAGATAGATAGATAGATAGATAGATAGATAGATAGGCAGATAGATAGATAGATAGATATTTTAAATTTTAAATTGTGATTTTGACTTTTTGGGGCTATACCTAATTTAATTTTATTTTAATTTTATATTGGATTGTTTTTAAATTCTGCCCTGTAAACCGCCCTGAGTCCTTCAGGAATAGGGCGGTATATAAACCGAATTAATAAATAATAAATAAATATTGGAGAAAGAGAGAGAGAGAAACATGATAGATTTTAGATAGACAGACAGATATAAATGATAATTTTAGATAGATATACACAGATAAACAGATAGATGAGAATAGATGATAAGATTTCAGATTTCAGATAGACAGACAGACAGAGTTACTGCTGGAGAGACCCGACTGAACCTGGCTCTCTCTTCTGTAGGGCGACTATTTTTCCACTAGCTTTTCGAAAGACAGGTGGACAGCAAGGGGGGGGGTAGGGGTTGTGTGAAGGGGCAGGCCAGGGCACGGTCACTGTGGTCAAGGAAAGAGGCCGAGCCCGCTCACCAGCGATGCCGTGCGTATGGTAGCGAAGTGCTCTCGGTTGCGGTAGTGGGATCGGTGGCGCGTCCCCTGGGGGGGAGACTGGGGCTCGGATCCTCGCAGCCGAACGTCTGAATCCTCCCTGAAGTTTTCTTCCTCCTGGGGACCGGAGAAAAGAGCGGAGAAGATGAAGGCCCTTCGGACGACACGCCGGACGTCGTCAAATGGAAGCAAGAGAGATCTGCGGCCGATATCCGCCTCTCTGCTGCCGTTCTCAAAAGCCCATCTTTTTTGCTCAGCAGCCCCCGACGTTTTCGGCGCCAGGGACCGTTTCTGCGGAAGACAATTTTTCCACGAACCGGTGGGACGGGGGGGGGAGGAGTACGCCACCTAGATCCCTTCGCACGCGCACTTCCGCTTCCCTGTCGCTCACCTTCGTCTCGGCGCCTCGGTTGCTAACAGGCCGCGGACCGGGAAAAGGTCTGTGGCCTGGGGTTGGGGACCACCCCCCCCTCCTCAGCGCTGACATGAGAGCTCCTTGGTGCTCTCTGAGTTGGGGGGCTTTTTTGCGGATGCTGCATCGCCCAAAGTATGTAACATCATCAGTGCTAGGAGGAGGGAGGAGGGGGAGGAAGAGGAGGAGGACTGTGGGGTCCTGGGTGCTCTCTGAGCTTGGCTGTTTTTTTTTGCAGACATTTCATGACCCATCTAGGTAGCGTCATCAGTGCCAGCAACGATGCCACTGATGATGTTACCTAGTTGGGTCATGAAATGTCTGCAAGAAAGCAACTAAGCTCAGAGAACACCAGGGACCCCTCAGCCTTCCTCCTCCTCCTCCTCCTCCTCCTCAAACCCCCTTCCTTCTAGCACTGATGATGTTATTTTTTTATTTTTTTTATTTTATTTCCATTTATATCCCGCCCTTCTCCAAAGACTCAGGGCGGCTTACAAGCTTAGCAGTAGCCTTCATTCATTACCTAGTTTGGGTCATGAAACGTCTGCAAGAAAACCACCCAGCTCAGAGAGCACCAAAGACCCCACATTTCTCCTCCTCCTCCACTGTCCACAACCCCACCTCCCTTCTAGCACTGATGATGTTCCCTAGTTGGGCCATGAAACGTCTGCAAGAAAACCCCCCAGCTCAGGGAGAGCCGAGGACCCCCCTCATGAGGTCATCCCGCTCCCTTGCAATTTTTTCCTGAAGGCCCGAGGCTCCCGCCGAGTACCCCGGCCCAATTACCGGCTTCAGGTGGATGACGGAGCTGTTGGACATCACCGTGTGGTCTCCTTCCATGATGTCCAGCTCGCTCTTGTCGTCAGAGGCATCCGGAAGACTGTTAACACTGCTGCTTTGGCTACTGGCGCTGATGGACATGCTGGGAATGGACTGGTTGCTCCCCACGCTGTTCACGGTTCCTGTCCGGCCCATGGTGGGGTCTTGCTCCTGGAGAAAGAGTTAGAGGGAGAGAGAGGGAGGGAGGGAGAGAGAGAGGGAGGGGGAGAGAAAGAGAGTTAGAGGGAGAGAGGGAGGGGGGAGAGATAGGGAGAGACAGAGGGAGAGAGAGAGGGAGGATTGGAGGAGAAAGGGAGAGAGGGGGAGAGAGACAGAGGGAGGGAGAGAGGGAGAGAGTGGGAGAGAGAGGGAGGTAGACAGAGGGAGGGAGGGAGAGGGAGAGGGAGGGAGAGAGAGAAAGGGAAGAGAGAGAAAGGGAGAGTGGGAGAGAGAGAGGGAGAGAAAGGATGAGAGAGTGAGGGAGACGGAGAGAGAGAGAGAGAGAAGGGTTGAGAGCAGAGGCACCACATGAAAAGGGCAGTGTCATAATACACCTAGTCCTTGACTGCTCCTCCTCCTCCTCCTCCTCCCCACAAACTAGGTAACAGAAACATCTGCAACAAAACCACCCAGCTCAGAGAGCCCCCAGTCCACCCACCCCATCTACCTCTTCCTCCTCCTGGGCTTCCACTGCTGGTCCGTTGTGGGCCTCCTGGAAGAGCAGTTTCTTCATTTTGCGATACTGAAGGTTGTCCAGCTCTCTCACGGCGTCCTTGGTTCTCTGGATTAGGTCTATTAACACAGTTTCCGGGCGGTCTCGGAGAACAAAGACGTGCTGGGGTGGAAGGCAAAAAAAAAAATCATCAGGTCCGTGGAGGTTCTCCGTCCTCCAGCTCAGGGCTGTCCCAAAGGTGCTTTTTTTTCAGGAGGCAACTGGACTTTCTTGTTTTCCTTTCAAGACCTTTCGCTTCTCATCCCAGAAGCTTCTTCAGCTCTGATTGGATGGTGGGGAATGGGAGGATTGATACTCCTTGCAGAGAGCTGGTCATTTGCCTCCTTTTAGAGAGTCGTTGAGGCCACTTGGAGGTTTGCCTGTGTCCTCAGGGTCACCTCAGAAGCACAGATGGGTGTGGAGCCTTCTTGGAACTGCTGCAAGGAACTTCCACACCCATTTGCACCACTCAGATGAGCCCGAGGACACAGACAAACCTCCAAATGGCCTCAACGGCTCTCTAAAAGAGTGCAAATAACCAGCTGTCTGCAAGGAGGATAAATCCTTTCATTCCGTACCATCCAATCGGAGCCGAAGATGCTTCTTGGATGAGAAGGGAAACGTCTTCAAGGGAGGATTTATACTCCTTGCAGACAGCTGGTCATTTGCATCCTTCTAGAGAGTCGTTGAGGCCGCTTGGAGGTTCACCTGTGTTGTAAAAGGCAACAGACCAGCTGTCTGCAAGGAGTCAGAACAGAAGACGCTTCTTGGGTGAGAAGTGAAACGTGTTCAAAGGAAAACCATACAGGTCCAGCGGCCTCCTGGAGAGGCACCTTTGGGACAACCACAACCTGGGTGGCTGAGAACATCCACGGACATTTAGCCGTGTGCTTTGGGATGAACACACCCTTCGAAGGGTGTGGGAAGGATGAGCGGATTTCCAGGAAACTTTGCAGACTACAAAAACCATTTGCACAGATTTCCAGAAAACATGGCAGACTACCGTTTTGCGCTTCGGATTGATGCAAACACGGACCCATCCCCAACAGCCTGGCCTGTCTCCAACGGCGAAGGAACCCAGGGCAGAAACATCCTGCAGCCAAGGAGGCTCCACACCCATTTGCACCACTCAGGTGAAGGCCGAGGACACAGGTCAGCCTGCAGGTGGCTTCAACCACCCTCTAAAAGAGGCTGAGGAATTCTGGGAGTTGAAGTCCACAAGCTGTAAAAGGGCCAGGTTTGAAGACCCCTGCTCTAAAAGGAGGAAAAGGGCGGGCTATCTGCAAGGAGGACAAATCTTTCTGTTCCCCAGCATCCGGTCAGAGCGGAAGAAGCTTCTGGGGTGAGAAGCGAAACGTCTTTTGAGGGAAAACAAGGAAGTCCGGGTGCCTCCTGACAAAAGCTCCCTTGGGAAAGCCGCCAGGGTTAGTAGCCATCTCCCCAAGATGACCACAGGGAAATAAGTCCCAGGGAGATCCTAAATCTGGAACCCTGAAAAAGTGTGGGATGCCCTAGTCCGAGGGGGTTTTATGACTGGTGGACTTCAACTCCCAGAATTCCTGAGCCGGCATGGTCAATACAAAGAATACTGGGAATTGAAGTCCATGCGTAAAGAATGCAGGGGTAGGCAACCTTGGCTCTTTTATGACTCATGGACTTCAGCTCCCAGAATTCCTGAGCCAACCTGGCTCAGCTTGGAAACCTCTCCATTTCTCCTCAGCATGGCTGGCTCAGGAATTCTGGGAATTGAAGTCCATCAGTCATAAAAGGGCCAAGGTTGCCTACCCATGGTCTATGCACTACCCCGGGGGTAGGCAACCTTGGCTCTTTTATGACTGGTGAACTTCCAGAATTCCTGAGCCAGCATGAGGGAACTGTGGTTCCCTTTATGACTGGTGGACTTCAACTCCCAGAATTCCTGAGCCAGCATGGGGGAACTATGGCCCCCTTCATGACTCGTGGACTTCAACTCCCAGAATCCTGAGCATGGCTGGCTCAGGCATTAGGGGAGTTGAAGTCCACGAGTTATAAAAGAGCCAAGGTTACCTACCCCTGGCCTGGTCTTTCTCAGAGGAGGGTGGGGGGGGGGAGCGGGGGGAAGAAAGCACGAAGGGGTTTTCTCCAGGAAGAGAAATTCAGGCATCTGTTTAGTGAGCTCTGCCCCATTTGGCAACCTTTTCTGCCACTGTCCTGAAGCGAATCCCTGCGGTTATTAAGTGAGTCAGATGGCTGTTAAGTGAATCTGGGCTTCCCACCCACCCCCTTGACTTTGCTGGTCAGAAGGCCGCAAAAGGGGTTGGTCCCTTGACTGCCACCGTCGTAACTACGAGTCGGTTGCTGAGCGCCCGGATTTTGATCCCCTGACCGTGAGGACGCCGCGACGAGTCATCCGCGTGAAAACCGGTCGTCCAATGGGGCAGAAGTCACTGGACAGCTGTCTTTTTCAGCCACGGAGATTTTGGGGGCTCGACTGCGGTTGTAAAGTCGAGGACCGCCTGTATCCTCTTCCCCTGCTCCAGCCCAGCCCAGCATCGCCGGATGGAATAGGCCTCGCATCACCCCGGCAGCCCTGAAGAATCGGTTAGGGAGGGGAATTCTGGGAAACCGGGGGGGGGGAGCACCAAGGGTGCATCCAAGGTCAGGAGACCCACACAAAAGAGGAAGAGAACGAGGGGGGAGAAGCCTAAAGCCAGAAAACACACACACACACACACACACACACCGGACCCACCTTCAGGAGCTCCTGGGACGTCGGTCTGTCTTGGGGGATTTTCTGCAGGCAAGAATCTACAAAGTTTCGGAAATAATCAGACCTGCAAAGGGGAGGGGAAAGATTGACTGAAGTCAGGCTTTGACACACACACACACACACACACACACACACACACACACACACGACTTCATTTCTCTCCAGAGATTTTCTCCTGCTTTGTCACTGAGGGTGCAGAGACAACAGGGCAGGAGGGGTGGGGGCTTTCTGCCCCATTGGGAAGAGGGAGAGAAGGAAGGAGGGGGGTCGAAAGGCAGGAGGGCCATGACAGGCAGACAGACAGCAGAGAGAGAGAGAGAGAGGGAGGAGAGAGAGAGAGAGAGAGAGAGAGAGAGAGAGAGAGAGAGAGAGAGAGAGAGAGAGAGAGAGAGAGAGAGAAAGATGACAAATGATATAGAGATATGAATGACAGATGATGTTATTGATCTTTATCCCACCTTTATTATTTTTACAAATAACTCAAGGCGGCGAAGATATACAATATAGACTTTCCTCTTTTCCCCACAACAATAACCCTGTGAGGTAGGTTGGGCTGCTGAGAGAGAGTCCCCCAGCTGGCTTTCATGGCTAAAGCTAAACTAGAACCCACCATCTATTGACAGACTGATACACTGATAGATGACAGAGAGTGACAGGTCATAGATAGATAGATAGATAGATAGATAGATAGATAGATAGATAGATAGATAGATAGATAGATAGATAGATAGATAGATTGATTGATAGATAGATAATGGGTAGAGAGAAATTAGAGATAGATAGATAGATAGATAGATAGATAGATAGATAGATAGATAGATAGATAGATAGATAGATAATGGGTAGAGAGAAATTAGAGATAGATAGATAGATAGATAGATAGATAGATAGATAGATAGATAGATAATGGGTAGAGAGAAATTAGAGATAGATAGATAGATAGATAGATAGATAGATAGATAGATAGATAGATAGATAGATAGATAGATAGACAGACAGACAGACAGACAGACAGACAGGATAAATAGACATGATAGACAATAGATAGCTAGATAGCTATCAATAGACAGATGGGATAGATATTAGTTTAGTTTAGTTTAGTTTTATTCGATTTTTATACCGCCCTTCTCCCGAAGGACTCAGGGCGGTGTGCAGGGCAATAAATATAAAAGCGAAACACAAAAGTTAAAAGACAATTAAATATTATGCCCGAATATAAACAATAATTAAAAGCCATATTAAAACCCCAACCCTAACCCATCAAACCAGGTCAGATTGATCGAATAAATAAGTTTTTAGATCGCGCCGGAAGGACAGATTAAGTGATGGACAGACAAATAGATACATAGACAGAGATAGGATAGATAGACATGATAGATTAGAGTGATCATAAACGTTAGATGATAGATAGGACAGATAGACGATAAGCTAGCTAGATGGCTGGCTGGCTGGCTGGCTGGATGAATGGCTGGCTGGAGTATATACAGAAATAGATGATAGATTGATCAACAGATATGAATAATGATAGATAGGTGATGTATATGGACAGAGAGATGATACATGATATAGACAGAGGTAGGACATATGTCAGGTCTCTCTCTCTCTCTCTCTCTCTCTCTCTGTGTGTGTGTGTGTGTGAGAGAGAGAGAGAGGGTAGGTACGTAGGTAGGTAGGAAGATGACAGACAGATAAGCCAGCCAATCTGAGGGGGCAGCTCCCACAATGTGCCCAGGGCTCAATCCAAGCTCAGCTCAGTCCCCAACCTCTCCCACTCCCCCCCACCCCCGCCCCCCCGGTGAGACCCTCTCCCAACTCGAGACCCTCTCCCGACTCACCACTCGCTGGACTGGAGGAGGGGGGATTCATTCTGCGCTATGTGATATAAGGCACTCATGGCGTTCATGTTAAACAACGGAGGCTTCCGTTCCGCTGTGCCAAAGAGAAAAAAAGGGGGGCTTTAGACCCTGCTGCGGATGCTTCCTCTCTCGCCCCCATTGGCCCCCCCTCCTATCCCCGAGACCCAGGGGAGGGGAGGGGAGGGAGGGAATGAGAAAGACCCACAAACACAAGCATCTCCCCTGCCAAGTCTCCCGCTTTGACCTTTGCCCCCGGCCCAGAAAACTGCCCCCTCTTAAAAGAGGCTCTTCTGCTCAACAGCTCTGTGGGCCGTGGTGATTTAGAGTGGTGGTCCCCAACTTTCTGGGTTCCAGGGACTGGTAGTGGTGGGGGTGAGGTTGGTATTGTGTGTGTGTGTGTGTGAGACCTAATCCCGCGCGGGCGGAACTGAAGCTTGGCGCCCTCGCCCGTCGCTCGCACAGCCCGGTTTACAACCGGCCATGGATCGGTAGCGGTCCACATCCTGGAGGTTGAGGATCTCTGATTTAGAGAACGAAGGCGAGATCTTATCTTTTTTAGTATTAATTTTAGGGGTCTGGCTTTTTAATAGCTGATGTTTTCATCCTATCATTGTTTTATTGCGGGGGGGGGGGTGTCTTCCAACTTGGCCCTTTGATGACTGGTGGACTTCAACTCCCAGAATTCCTCAGCCAGGATGCTTTAAGGCAGGGGTCTTCAAACTTGCCCCTTTGATGACTTGTGGACTTCAAGTCCCAGGATTCCTCAGGCAGGCACGCTGGCTGAGGAATTCTGGGACTTGAAGCCCACAAGCGGGGGGTCTTCAAAGCTGGCCCTTTTATGACTTGCGGACTTCCCAGAACTCCTCAGGCAGGCACGCTGACTAAGGAATTCTGGGACTTGAAGTCCACAAGCAGGGGTCATCAAACCTGGCCCTTTTATGACTTGCGGACTTCAACTCCCAGAATTCCTCAGCCAGGCACGCTGGCTGAGGAATTCTGGGACTTGAAGTCCATAAGCGGGGGTCTTCAAAGCTGGCCCTTTTATGACTTGCGGACTTCCCAGAATTCCTCAGGCAGGCACGCTGACTAAGGAATTCTGGGACTTGAAGTCCACAAGCAGGGGTCATCAAACCGGGCCCTTTTATGACTTGCGGACTTCAACTCCCAGAATTCCTCAGCATTCTGGGAGTTGAAGTCCACAAGTCATAAAAGGGCCAGCTTTGAAGACCCCTGTTTTATTCTGCTATTTATGGTGTTTCAAGCTGAACATTTGTTGGGTGGACAGATGGGCAGCATAGCAATTTAACAAATAAAACCCAAAAAAAGAGGGAGGGAGGGAAGGAGGAGGAGGAAGAGGAGGAGGACTGTGGGGGTCCTCCAGTTTCATGGATGTTATGTGCTTTCTTGTGGACATTTCATTACCCAACTAGGTAACAACACCAGTGCTAATAGGGAGTGGGGTTTGCTATCATTTTATCTATTAGCACACGGGTCCGCAACCCCCGGTCCATGGACCGGTACCGGGCTGTGACATGCCAGCAACCAGTCCCCGACAGACAAGCAAAGCCCCATCCGTGAGATGCAGGAAGCACACAAAACCACGCACCCTCTGGTCCGTAGTAAAACCTTTCCCCACGGAACCGGTCCCTGGTGCCCGAAAGGTTGGGGTCTAGTGGCTTGGCGTATCAATGTCAACGGAAGAGTCCTTGGTGGTTCCCTATTAGATTTCTGTTTACCATTTGATTGTTTGTCTAAGTTGCTGGTTAGAGGGTCGTATTGCAGGCCAATTCTGCCCACAGCCGGGAAGTTCGATCCTGACCAGCTCAAGGTTCCTTCAGCCTTCCGTCCTTCCGGAGTCGGTAAAATGAGGACTCAGATTGTTGGGGGCAAATAGGCTGACTCTGTAAACCGCTCAGAGGGGGCTGTAAAGCAGAGGCCCCCAACCTTTTGGGCACCAGGGACCGGTTCCGTGGAGAGAGGTTTTTCCGCGGATCGGAGGGTGCTGTGGTTTTGCGTGCTGCCTGCATCCCGCGGATGGGGCTTTGCTTCTTTGTGCGGACCGGTTGCTGGTGTGCCGCGGCCCGGTACCGGTCCACGGCCCCGGGGGTTGGGGACCCCTGCTGTAAAAGACTCCGAAGCGGTATATAAGTCTAAGTCAGAGGTAGGCAACCTCAGCTCTTTTATGACTCATGGACTTCAACTCCCAGAATTCCTGAGTCAGCATAGCTGACTCAGGAATTCTGGGAGTTGAAGTCCATGAGTCATAAAAGAGCCGAGGTTGCCTACCCCTGGTCTAAGTGCTATCGGAGGGAGGAAAACTAGGAGAAGGAAGCAAGCCCTGATGGCGCAGTGGTTAGAATGCGGTACTGCAGGCTGACTCTGCCCACAGCCAGGAAGTTTGATCCTGACCGGCTCAAGGTTGACTCAAGCCTTCCGTCCTTCCGAGCTCAGTAAAATGAGGACCCAGATTGTTGGGGGACCAAATAGGCCGACTCTGTAAATCGCTTAGATGGGTTGTAAAGCACTGTGAAGCGGTATATATTCTATTGGTGGTCCTTTGACCGGGGTGTTGTTTACTGCTCGATTCTTAAGTCGAGTGTTAATCTTGGTGTTATTCTCTGCTAATCTGGCTGTTGGGTGCTGGGTGAGGAGGTTTTTGGGTCTTTTTGCTTCCTTTTCGGCTTTTCTCTTCTGAGAAAAGGCACGCAGATATTGTTGATCTCTGTGTGCCTGTTGGTGGCTGGTTTGCAAAGGAGCAGGAAGGAGGAGACCCACCGGGCTCACCTAATTCGATGCAGGTGATCCCAAGGGACCACACGTCAACTTTCCCGTCGTACTGCCCTTCGTCCATGGCCAGGATCACTTCGGGGGCCATCCTAAAAAGAAAAACACACCACGTTTAGGTGCAAACCACCCGATCCGCAAGCAAGGAGTTGCGTTAGCTATTTTACTGCTCCCGCCTTTTACGCAGGAAGATGGGCAGTTTGCACCCGGAGGAGACTAGGCGCCGGCTCTGCCTGGTTCGGCTTGGCACCTCTGCCATCAAAAGATGGAAGGGGAATGAAGGGGAGGAAGGATGAAAGAGGGGAGGAGGAGGGAAAGAGGAAAGAGAAACAAAGCTTGGTCTTTACGTGATAGGAAACTTTGGGGGGGGGATGACAGATGCTAAGAACTAGAGCAGCGGGATCCTATTTGCACCGGCACCCCACGGCCAGGGACCCTGAGAAGTATGCGGATTAACCCCAAACATCTCAGGATTCTCAAAACACTTTGGCAAGCTCTGGTTGGCTGGAAATGGACTGGCCATGGGATTGGGGGGTGGGGGGAGAAGGATGGGCTGTGGGCAAACCTACACTGTATTTTTGTATCTAGCGAGTGTGCGAGATTTCAGAGCTGGCTTGACTTTAACTGCAACCAACATCCTTAGTAAAAAGAACCCTTTGCTTTAACCAAATTATTTCCTAAAGCAGGGGTAGGCAACCTTGGCTCTTTTATGACCGGTGGACTTCAACTCCCAGAATTCCTGAGCCAGCCATGCTGAGGGGAAAGGGAGAGGTTTCCATACTGAGCCATGCTGGCTCAGGAATTCTGGGAGTTGGTCCACGAGTCATGAAAGGGCCATAGTTTCCCCATGCTGGCTCAGGAATTCTGGGAGTTGAAGTCCACCAGTCATAAAGGGGCCATAGTTCCCCCATGCTGGCTCAGGAATTCTGGGAGTTGAAGTCCACAAGCCATAAAGGGGCCATAGTTCCCTCATGCTGGCTCAGGAATTCTGGGAGTTGAAGTCCACAAGCCGTAAAGGGGCCTTAGTTCCCCATACTGGCTCAGGAATTCTGGGAGTTGAACTCCACCAGTCATAAAGGGGCCTTAGTTCCCCATACTGGCTCAGGAATTCTGGGAGTTGAAGTCCACCAGTCATAAATGGGCCATAGTTCCCCCATGCTGGCTCAGGAATTCTGGGAGTTGAAGTCCACCAGTCATGTGAGAGGATGAGGAGTGGCCTGCTTCTGGGAGTTCGCCCGGCCAAGTGGCAGTGGCAGGACGACGATCCAGAAACGCACCTACCCGACTCGACCCTCCTGCAAATTCACCATCCAGGGGACTGCCTTCCCGGAACCCCTTGTGACTATGCTCGTTCAATACTCCAGCACAGTACTACACGCCCTCAGGGGTTCCCCACTCTCCTGGGTGCGACCCGCCTGCATCACATCCAATCTTGATGACGGGCCCAACCACTGGGCCTCTGAGAGATGGCCGGGCAGGGTCAGGGGCCTCCAGCATAAGCCCAACAAGAGGCCCCTGATTAAGTTCTTAGTTAAGTTTTTTGTGGGGTTAGGGAGGGGGGAGGGAGAAGACTATGGTTGCGTGGGAAAGGCACGCCTTCCAGCCACCATAACGCATGCCAGGCCCACGACCGTTCGCGACGGCGTACAACGAGGACCAGTCGCCGATAACACCCAGTGGCGTACTGACAAACATCCCATCCCTAGGATGGTGGGGAATGGCAGAAGGTGCACAGACAGAGGGCCGTATCGTCACCGGGAGTGTCATCTCCGCTCTGTACAAGCGGTGAGACGCTCCGACCCTCTGTTCTCCCCCGGAGGACCCGGGAGCAAAGGTGCGCACCCTCCCATGCTAAGGCTGGTCTACCTGAATGCAAGGTCCGTAGCTAACAAAGCTCACCTCATTCGTGACCTAGTGGAGAGCGAGCATGCGGACCTGGCTTGCATCACGGAAACCTGGCTGGGCCCAGAGGGGGGTGTTCCTCTGGTTGACCTCTGCCCGCCAGGTTTCCAGGTGCTGCACCAGCCTCGGGCTCATGGGAGGGGCGGGGGAGTGGCAGTTATCATCAGGGAATCCCTTAGCCCGCGAGAGACCACCGTCCCTCAGATGATCGGGTGTGAGTCTCTCCTACTGAGATACGGCCCAGGGGCGCAGTTGGGCCTGCTGCTGGCGTACCTACCACCTAATCGTGCAGCGGCGGCCCTGCCCGAGCTACTTGATGCCCTCTCAGGGTTGGTGGTTGAATTCCCAAGACTCATGGTCTTGGGCGACTTTAATCTACCGTCCCTGGGAGGATCGTCCGAACTGGCTCGGGAGTTCATGGCTTCCATGGCGGCCATGGACCTGTCGCAAATAATTTCTGGACCGACTCATGAGAGAGGCCACACCCCAGACTTGGTGTTCTTGTCTGGACGGTGGCGTGATGATATCGGTGGGGGTGCCACAACTGTTACGCCCCTGTCATGGTCCGATCACCACCTCCTGCGGCTAGACTTCCCCCTTGCCACCCCCCACCGTGGGTGCACGGTGCCAGTCAGATGGTACCGCCCTAGGCGCCTAATGGACCCTGATAAGTTCCAGGCAGCGCTTAGGGACACGCATGCACTCCCTGCTCACAGCTCGGCGGATGCCTTAGTGGAAGCCTGGGAAAAGGCAGCCACGGAGGCTCTGGACCGAGTTGTACCCTTGCGGCCTCTGACCCGGCGCAGATCCCAGCGAGCCCCATGGTTCACCGAGGAGCTCCGGGAGATGAAGCGTCGGAGACGGGGCCTAGAGAGCCGTTGGAGATCCAGTCGATCCGAATCCGACCGATTGCGACTAAGAATCCTCACCAGGTCTTATCTTGCTGCGATAAGGGTGGCAAAATCCAACTACTTTTCCACCCTCATCGCGTCCGCAGATAATCGCCCGGCCGCCTTGTTCAGGGTGACTCGCTCCCTACTGAACCAAGAGGTGAGGGAGGAACCCTTGCAGGGTCGAGCCGAGGAATTCGGTCAATATCTGCTGGATAAAATTGCTCGGATCCGAAACGGCCTGGACTCCAACTGGGCTGAGTTGGAAGAACAAGGCATGGACAGTCTTGTCGACGTCATCTGGGAAGAATTTGATCCTGTAACTCCTAAGGAAGTGGACAGGATTATGAGAAGGTTGAGCTCCTCCACATGCTTACTGGACCCGTGCCCTTCCTGGCTGGCCTATGCAGCTCGAGAGGGGACGCCTTGAAGGAGGCGGTGGTGAGACCTCTCCTCAAGAAGCCCACCTTGGACCCATCCTCATTGAATAACTTTCGTCCAGTCTCCAACCTTCGCTTCCTTGCGAAGGTTGTTGAGAGTGTGGTGGCGCACCAACTTCCTCAGATCCTGGATGAAGCGGTTTATCTAGACCCGTACCAATCGGGTTTCAGGCCGGGCTACAGCACGGAGACGGCATTGGTCGCTCTGATGAATGATCTCTGGAGAGCCCGGGACAGGGGCCATTCCTCTGTCCTAGTCTTATTAGACCTCTCGGCGGCTTTCGATACCATCGACCATGGTATCTTGCTGCGACGCCTCAGGGGACTGGGAGTGGGAGGCACGGTTCTGCGTTGGTTCTCCTCCTTTCTCCAGGGTCGCTCGCAGTCGGTGCTGACAGGGGGACAGAGGTCGACCCCGAGGCCTCTCGCTTGCGGAGTCCCTCAGGGGTCGGTCCTCTCGCCTCTCCTGTTCAACATCTACATGAAACCGCTGGGTGAGATCATTCGCAGTTTTGGAGTAGGGTACCATCAATATGCTGATGACACCCAGCTTTTTATCTCAACTCCAAACAATATCAGTGATGCCCTAGACGTGATGTCCCGCTGCCTGAAAGCGGTCCGGGAATGGATGGGGAGAAACAGGCTTCAACTGAACCCGGACAAGACTGAATGGCTGTACGTACCGGCAAGCCAGGATATTCAGAACGTCCCATTGCTTAACATCGGGGACAAGTTACTACCCCCTGTTGATAGGGCCCGCAACCTGGGTGTCCTCCTAGACTCGCAGCTCTCCCTGGAAGACCACATAGGAGCTGTGACCAAGGGGGCCTTCTCCCGGGTTCGACTAGTTCGCCAACTACGGCCTTATCTGGACCTGGATTCCTTACGTACAGTCACCCATGCCCTTGTGACCTCTCGCCTAGACTATTGTAACGCTCTCTACATGGGGCTGCCCTTGAGATCCACTCGGAAGCTTCAACTGGTGCAAAGTGCAGCGGCACGGACACTCTTGGGAGCCTCCCGATACTCCCATATCACACCTCTCCTCCGTGCGCTGCACTGGCTTCCGGTTGCCTTCCGTGTGAAGTTCAAGGTGCTAACAATGACATACAAAGCCCTACATGGCATGGGTCCGGACTACCTACGGGAGCACCTTCTGCCAATGTCAGCACCCCACCGTCCTGTGCGCTCCCACAGAGAGGGCCTCCTCAGGGTGCCACCGCTCAAGGAATGTCGGCTGGTGGCCCCCAGGGGGAGGGCATTCTCAGTGGGTGCGCCAGCCCTCTGGAACAGCTTACCAACCGAAATCCGGATGGCCCCCGACCTCCGTACCTTCCGACGCGACTTAAAAACTTTCCTGTTCCAGCAGTCCGGCCTGGCATGATAGCGTTAATTGGGGTCCCAGTTTGTTTTCACTATTGTTTTTTATTATTTTTATTGTTCAATCTGTATTACATTCCTTCCTCTGTACACCGCCCCGAGTCCCTCGGGAGAAGGGCGGTTTATAAAAACTAATAAATAAAATAAATAAATAAATAAATAAAAGAGCCAAGGTTGCCCACCCCTGTCCTAAGGGATCAGATTGGGGCAGGGTTGATACTTGGTGAAGTTCAACACCATTCAAGGGGGACCAGACTTTGCCCTCTTGGGCCTACGTAAGGATTCCAGACTAATTCCCGGTTTGACTCCTCCCCCTGGCTCAGCCAGTCTCTCTGGCACACCAGCAGATCAGCTGCTTTCTACTAGCAAGATGAACAAGTGAACACCTCCTAGGCGGTCAAGCAGGGCCAAAGGGATCTCGATGACGTTTGTGCACAGGGCGGGCGGCTTCCAGGAGGGCACAACAGGCGGTTCCCATGTTGTGAGAGAGCCAGAAGAGCACAGAGGCGGCCACTTTTGGCTTTCTCCTTCTTTAGTGCCACTAGAACCTTAAAACGAGATGGAACAAGAGGAACACGAGCGGTGTCCTTTCCCTTGCAACGCTCTCGTTCTTGATGGGAGTCTTCTCCAGATCTTCTGGGGACGCAGCCAGGGGGCAACTAGGGAGAACGCAGAGCTTACCTTGGAATGCCCCCTACAGCGGCGGTCCCCAACGTTTGGGCACCAGGGACCGGAAGGGGCCTGGTTTTGTGTGCTGCCTGCATCCCGTGGAGGAGGCTTTGCTTCTTTGCGCGGCCCATTTTCTAACATGCCGCAGCCCGATACCGGTCCACAGAACAGGGATTGGGGGACCTCTGCTCTAGAGAGCCAGGTGATGTATCATTCCTTACGTGATGGCCACACTTGCGCCTTTTCAACACAACTCTTCTGGGCAGAAGTGCATAGAGAGGATCAACCGCCAATTCTACTCCGCTGGGACTAGCCCGCCCGCTCACTTTAGCAGAAGAGGCACGCTGCGGACCCCGTTGGCCAAGGAGTTTGGGTTGGCGGGGTCCAAGAGAAAGACCTTTTCTGCTGTGGTTCCTGAGCCCTGGAACATCGTGCCCGCTGAAGTGAGATCTGTCCCCACCTTCCTGGCCTTCAAAGAAGGGCTCAGCTAAGGGGCCTGACGTCCCCACGGGGGCGTCCCACTTTGGAGGTGCTTAACAGATCGTAAGATCCCATCTCCATTCGGTTTAAGCACTGGTCCTTTTTGCTCCAGTTGTTGCTGTTATTAAATTTTGCTTGCTGCTCATCTCACTTCGAAGTGAGCCTTGGGCAGCTTGCAACGTTAAAAGCAATGAAACCAATGAAAGTTAAAAAGTTTAAAAAAAAAACCAGCAGAGGTAGAGTGGCAATCCAAAGTAACAGAAGGTTAACGTTAAGGTTTAATGCCTTTAATATTTTCTAACGCTCCAACTCTTATATATTTTACTTCATGACGGAGTAACCAACTCAGATTCAAGCGATGGAAGATGGGATTTGAAAGGGGAGATTGGTGGCATACAAATTTAGTAAGTAAATAATTTTAATTAGTTTAATAAATCCAATTAATAATTTGATCAATAATTTAACAAATAATTCAATAAAATAACAATAAAGTTTATATTCTAGATTCTATTCTACATTCGGTTCTGATCTTGTCTAGTTTCTATTCTATTCTATTCTATTCTATTCTATTCTATTCTATTCTATTCTATTCTATTCTATTCTATTCTATTCTATTCTATTCTATTCTATTCTATTCTATTCTTTGTTCCTCTATTCTATTCTATTCTATTCTATTCTATTCTATTCTATTCTATTCTATTCTATTCTATTCTATTCTATTCTATTCTATATTCTATTCTATTCTATTCTACTCTATTCTATTCGACTCTATTCATTCTGTTCTATTCTATTCTATTCTTTGTTCCTCTATTCTATTTTCTATTCTATTCTATTCTATTCTATTCTATTCTATTCTATTCTATTCTATTCTATTCTATTCTATTCTATTCTATTCTATTCCTTTCCATTCTGTATTCTATTCTATTCTATTCTATTCTATTCTATTCTATTCTATTCTATATTCTATTCTATTCTATTCTATTCTATTCTATTCTATTCTATTCTATTCTATTCTATTCTATTATTTTTACTCTACATTCTATTCTAATTCTAATTCTAATTCTAATTAATTCTATTCCATATTCCATCCCATCCCATCCCATCCCATCCCATCCCATCCCATCCTCTCTTCCCTTCTGCCAATCATGCAGCCCTAACTCCAGGGGAACCCCTTGCTTACCAGTAGGGAGTCCCCACAAACGAATTGGCAGGGGACGCGATGGAGGCCGATCCAAAATCAGCAAGCTTCACCTGGCCCGGTTCCGTCAGTAGAATGTTCCCCGCCTTGATATCCCTGGGAATGAAAGGCAAGCCAAGCCACAAATTTATCCACGGGGTGGGGAAAAAAAAGACAATACAGAGTGTCCTCGGCTTACAGCCATTCATTTGTTGGCCACTGAAAGTCGCAACGGCACCGAAAAAAGTGACTTCTGACCGTTTTCCACACGACTGTAGCAGCATTCCCCCCCCCCCCGGTCACAGCAATTGACTTGTATTTACGACGCTTGCAACATCCCGGGGTCACGTGATCCTCGTTGGCGATCTTTTTGACCAGCAAAGCCAATGGGGACGTCGGATTCACTTTACAACGGTGAGACTAACTGAAGAACGGTAGGGATTCGCTGAACAACTCTGGGAAGAAACGTCGTAAAATGGGGCAAAGCTCAACTCAACAGCTGTCTTCCTTAGCGACAGACATTGGGGGGGGTGTCGCTTGCGGTCGTATGTTGAGTCCAACTTGCTTTTCACTTGCACCCAGGTGGGTGATTTTCTAAAAACTAAAGTTTGTTTCACGAGTTATTTCAAAAAAAACCCAACAACACGGCAGTTTTTAAAACTATCCCGATAAACGGTGCTGAGGCTTCACTGAGGCTCTGCAAAATAGAATTTATTTGTATCTGGGTGTGCCTGCCTTTAGGTCCCTTTCGATCTCTGTGGGCCCCAGCAGGCCCCTTCGGCACGGCAAGATTTATTTTTTTTATTTTTATTTTTATTTTAATTCCATTTATATCCCGCCCTTCTCCGAAGACTCAGGGCGGCTTACAAGCTTAGCAGTAGCCTTCATTCTATGTATATGCCTGCTTATTAGGGCTTTCACACACCCCCAAGCGGCATTATTACAAAGTCAGCTTAATTGCCCCCAACAATCTGGGTCCTCATTTGACCTACCTCGGAAGGATGGAAGGCTGAGTCAACCTTGAGCCTGGTGGGACTCGAACCTGCACTCATTGCAGGCAGCTGGGGTTACTTAGGGAGGCATTAGCCCACTGCTCCACCAAGGCATTGTTCTTGCAAAGCTAAAAAGGTCAGGAGGCAAAGGCAGAAAACAGCCAAGGAGAAGGTCCACAAGCAGAGCAGAGAATAACAGGACTGGAAGGGACCTTGGAGGTCCTCTAGTCCAACCCCCTACTCAGACAAGAGATCCTATATTATCCTGGATAAATGGCTGTCCAGTCTCTTCTTAAAAGCTTCCAGCGTTGGAGCATTCACCGCTTCTGGAGGCCAGGAGTTCCACTGGTCAACTGTTCTCACTGTCAGGAAGTTTCTCCTTAGTTCCAGGTTGCTTCTCTCCTTGATGGGTTTCCATCCGTTGCTTCTTCTCCGGCCTTCAGGGGCTTTGGAGAATAGCTTGACTCCCTCTTCTTTGGGGCAGCCCCTGAGATCCTGGAACACTGCTATCCTGTCCCCCCTCGTCCTTCTCTTCATTAAACTGGACAGACCCAATTCCAGCCACCGTTCCTTGTATGTTTTAGCCTCCTGTCCCCCGATCCTCTTTGTTGCTCTTCTCTGAGCTCTTTCCAGAGTCTCAACATCTTTTTTACATCGTGGTGACCAAAACTGGATGCCGTATTCCAAGAGTGGCCTTACCAAGGCCTTGTAAAGTGGTATTAACACTTCACGTGATCTTGATTCTCTCCCTCTGTCAATGCAGCCTAGCACTGTGTTGGCTTTTTTTGACAGCTGCAGCACACGGCTGGCTCATATATAAGGGATCGTCCACTCGGACTGCGAGATCCCTCTTGCAGCTACTGGCAATTGGGTCAGGTTTCATTCTACACCTATACAGTTGGTTTTTAACAACAACAACAACAATAATAAAGTTGGAAGGGACCTTGGAGGTCATCTAGTCCAACCCCCTGCTCAGGCAGGAAACCCTATACCGTTTCAGGCAAATAAATGTTCTCATCTAAGCGTATAACTTTACTTTTCTCTATGCTGAATTTCATTTTGCTCCTCGGAGCAGGAAGCAATGCAAGGAGAGATACACAGGGAAACGGACTCACCGGTGGATCAGGTTGTGGGAATGCAAGTAGGCCAGCCCTTGGAGAGCACCGTGGGTGATTGCTGCAATTTCCACTTCCTGCAGCGGCTTTTTATGAACTGAAGGAAAGAGAAGGCATCGTCAGCAGGGCAGGGATGGCATTAAACCAGGGGTGTCTCACAATTGGCAACTTTTAAGAGGGGTGGACTTCAACTCCCAGAATTCTGGCGGTGAAATGACAGAGCGACAAAGTTGGAAGGGACCTTGCAGGTCTTCGGGTGGGGTTCATAAAAAGAAAAACAAAAAAATGGACTCACCTTCTAGTAAATCTGAGGCCGATCCTAAACAATATTCCATAACAAGCTGCAGCAGACAGAAAGGAAAAACCAAGCGTTAGGAGGGCGCTGCAGGTGGTGAAGAAAGAAAGATTTCTGACAAAACACTTTTCCAAGCCGCAGCTGTCTTTCGTTTTCACCGGGGTTGTTCTAGATACACATGCAGTCTCTCTCCATCCAATACTGTCACAAAGTTCCTTCTTATTTAAGTTTTATTTCTATCCCAACTTTCGTTAGTTTTATAAATAGCTCAAGGTGGTGAACATAGCTAATGCTGCCTTCTCCTACTATTTTCTCTACAACACTCCTGTGAGGTGGCTTGGGCTGAGAGAGAGAGAGGGATTGATCTGGAGTCACCCAGCTGACTTTCAAGACTCACGGGGGTCTAGAACTCTGGCTGGGTGACTTTGGGCCAATCAGCAGGAGATGCCGAGTTCTAGTCCTACCTTAGGCACGAAAGCAAGCTGGGTGACTTTGGACCAATCACTGGGAGGCGGTGAGTTCTAGTCCTGCCTTAGAATGAAAGCCAGCTGGGTGACTTGGGGCCAATCACCAGGAGGCGGTGAGTTCTAGTCCTGCCTTAGGCACGAAAGCCGGCTGGGTGACTTTGGACCAATCACTGGGAGGCGGTGAGTTCTAGTCCTGCCTTAGAATGAAAGCCAGCTGGGTGACTTGGGGCCAATCACCAGGAGGCGGTGAGTTCTAGTCCCGTTTTAGGCATGAAAGCCAGCTGGGTGACTTTGGGCCAATCACCAGGAGACGGTGAGTTCTAGTCCTGCCTTAGAATGAAAGCCGGCTGAGTGACTTTGGGCCAATCCCTCTTTCTCAGCCCAGCCCACCTCACAGGGTTGTTGTTGTGGGGAGGAGAAAGGAGCCTTAGATCTCTTCGCTGCCTTGAGTTGTTTTGTTAAAAATAATAAAGGTAGGATACCGACAAAAATAAAATGAATGGAAGAAACATCGGCTTACCCATGCTGTGTGGTCCCGCAGGTAGCAGCCTTTGTACTCTATGCTGTTGGGGTGCTTAATCCGCTGGAGGAACTTGACTTCCTTCACGATATCCTGCCATTTCTGTCGAAGAGAGGAAGCTTCCTAAGAGGGCAGCGAAACTTAAAAAGGAAGGGTAAGGTGATCTAATTGAGGGAAGTGGACACGTCGGCAACGAAGGACAAATCCGTTCTAATTCTCCGCCCAGAAGGTTTAGGGCTGTTACCAGACGTAAAATAATACACTGCTGTGCAAGGAAGGAAGGATCTTCTCAGCAGTGGATCCACAGGATCACCTACTAATAAGCAGGCATATACATAGAATGAAGGCTACTGCTAAGCTTGTAAGCCGCCCTGAGTCTTCGGAGAAGGGCGGGATATAAATGGAATTAAAATTAAAAAAAAAAATACTTCCAAATTTAAACTTGCCCTGTGTACCGCTTGGTTTTACCAAAACTCCAGTCTCTCAATTTCCTTATAAATATATTAAATGTTTCATTGTAATATATTATGATTTATTTCTGACAAAATCGCCTCTTCTAACCCTGTAATCAAGGTATTAGATCAGTGATGGCAAATTTGGCGGGGGGTGGTGGGGTGGGGTTGGTGTCAAAAATTCAGAAAATGCCTCATTTCATTCTGCTGGCACATCACTCTCCTCTGAACAAAAGATAAAACATCTTTCTTTTTTTTTCTTTCCCTCCCTCCCTTTCTTTTCTTTCTTTCCTTTCCTTTTTCATCCTTCCTTCCTTCCTTCCTTCCTTCCCTTCCTTCCTTCCTTCCTTCCTTCCTTCCTTCCTTCCTTCCTTCCTTCCTTCCTTCCTTCCTTCCTTCCTTCTGGATGGCTTACACCATTATCCATTTATCTGACCAACTACAACAGTCCAAACATATCTGGCACTATGTGTTACATAAACAAACCTGAAACAATTGCAAAAATGAAATTATGAATGAAACCGCCTCACTTTCGGAGGATCTGGAGGCTACGTGAGAGCACGGCACTCTCTCTTGAGTTCCCGAGAGTCCGGAGGTTGCGCAAGAGCACACCCCGTTTTCGTGCGACTTCCGAAAAGCAAACAAGAATGGGATGTGCTTTTGAGAATAGTTGTCGTCGGGTGTTGGTAGGCACTGGCATGTCACTCCAAACGGTGTGACGTGTCACCTTAGAGCAGGGGTAGGCAACCTTGGCTCTTTTATGACTCGTGGACTTCAACTCCCAGAATTCCTGAGCCAGCCACGCTGAGGGACCTGGGCACTTCACCAGCTGATGGAAATCAGGAGTCTTGTGGGGGCCGGTTCCAACTCACAGGCATCTCTGTCTGTCATCTTATTTCTCTCCATCCATCCATCCTTCCTTCCTCTCTCCTCCATCATCTATTTCTCTCTCTCATCTCTCCTCCATCCATCCATCTCTATCATGTATCAATCGGCATCTTGGGCTAACCAGATTATTCCACCTTTAACGATGGGGGGGTGAGGTGTTACCCCCCCGTTGATAGGGTTCGCAACTTGGGCGTCCTCCTGGATTCACGGCTCAATTTTGAAGACCAGATAGGAGCCGTGACCAGGGGGGCTTTTGCCCAGGTTCGCCTGGTGCGCCAGTTGCGACCCTACCTGGACCGGGATGCCCTACGCACAGTCACTCATGCGCTCGTGACCTCCCGTCTAGACTACTGCAACGCTCTCTACATGGGGCTGCCCTTGAGGACCACTTGGAGGCTTCAACTGGTGCAGAATGCGGCCGCGCAAGTTGTGATGGGGGTCTCCCGATACTCCCATGTAACACCTCTACTCCGCGAGCTGCATTGGCTTCCGGTTGCCCTCCGGGTGAGATTCAAGGTGCTGGTGATGACCTAATAAAGCCCTGAATGGCTTGGGCCTGGATTATCTTAGGGAGCACCTGCTGCCAGCATCAACTTCCCATCGTCCTGTGCGCTCCCACAGGGAGGGCCTTCTCAGGGTGCCACCGATAAAAGACTGTCGGCGGATAACACCCAGGGGAAGGGCCTTCTCTGTGGGCGTGCCTGCCCTCTGGAACCAGCTGCCCGTGGAGCTGAGGACTGCCCCTGACCTTCGTTCATTTCGCCGGGACCTGAAGACCTGGCTCTTTGAGCTCCCCGGCCCAGGCTGAGAATTTTTAACTGGGGTTTTTAATTTTAGGGATGATTTAATCTTTTTTTTAAATTTGTTTTTAACTTTTGTACTGGTTGTTTTAAATGCCCTGTAAACCGCCCTGAGTCCTTCGGGAAAGGGCGGTATATAAATTTAATTAAAAAAAATCGTCGTATCATCTTTCTTCCATCCATCATATCTAACTATCCATCCATACAATCTCCATCCATCCTATTTCTCTCCATCCATCCTTCCTTCCATCATCCATCGTGTCTATCATTCATCTCTCATCCATTTATACTTCCTTTTATCTATCTACCTATCTTCCATCATCTCATCCATTCATCCGTTTGTATCTATCTATCTATCTATCTATCTATCTATCTATCTATCTATCTCCCATCCATCCATCCACCCATTATCTATCTATCTATCTATCTATCTATCTATCTATCTATCTATCTATCTATCTATCTATCTATCTATCTCCCATCCATCCATCCACCCATTATCTATCTATCTATCATCTATCTATCTATCTATCTATCTATCTATCTATCTATCTATCTATCTATCTATCTATCATCTATCTATCTATCTCCCATCCATCCATCCACCCATTATCTATCTATCTATCTACCTATCTATCTACCTATCTATCTACCTATCTATCTATCATCTATCTATCTATCTATCTATCTATCTATCTATCTATCTATCTATCTATCATCTATCTATCTATCTATCTATCTATCTATCTATCTATCTATCTATCTATCTATCTATCATCTATCTATCTATCATCTATCTATCTCCCATCCATCCATCCACCCATTATCTATCTATCTATCTATCTATCTATCTATCTATCTATCTATCTATCTATCTATCTATCTATCTATCTATCTATCTATCTATCTCCCATCCATCCATCCACCCATTATCTATCTATCTATCATCTATCTATCTATCTATCTATCTATCTATCTATCTATCTATCTCCCATCCATCCATCCACCCATTATCTATCTATCTATCTATCTATCTATCTATCTATCTATCTATCTATTTATCTATCATCTATCTATCATCTATCTATCTATCTATCTATCTATCTATCTATCTATCTATCTATCTATCTATCTATCTATCTATCTATCTATCTCCCATCCATCCATCCACCCATTATCTATCTATCTATCTATCATCTATCTATCTATCTATCTATCTATCTATCTATCTATCTATCTATCTATCTATCTATCTATCTATCTATCTATCTATCTATCTATCTATCTATCTCTCCCATCCATCCATCCATCCATCCACCCATTATCTGTCTTTGTCTGTCTGTCTGTCTGTCTGTCTGTCTGTCTGTCTGTCTGTCTGTCTATCTATCTATCTATCTATCTATCTATCTATCTATCTATCTATCTATCTATCTATCTATCTATCGTCCTCATGATTGAAGACGTACTTTTAAAAATTAACTTTAAAGACCACCGCTATACATTGAAAGAAGAGTTTTCCTTAAAGGCTCCGATTGGTGGGGGAATGTGAGCTACTGCTAAAGGAAATAACCTTTTCCACCGTATCTCACCCTTTGCCAGAATTCTCCTGCACACACTAAAGACCTCGTAAGTGTGGCTCTCACAATGCTCTCCTTGCCATCTTCTGGAGTCTTTGGGGTTTGTTTCCCCCCCCCCCTTGAAGGTCACATTAGCTTAATTCTTCTGGCGCGCCGATTTCCTTCCTCCAGGCAGGCAGGAGTCCAACCTGCCAATGGTTCACGGAGTCCTGGACCCCAAAGGGCTCACCTACCTCGTTTGATTGCTTCCCACTGTAAGACATTTTCTTGATGGCCACCACTTCGTTGGTGCGCACATCCCGTGCCTGCAAGATCAAAGACAAAAGGGTTTGTTTTTTTTTTCCAAAAGCTCTACTCACTGGGTAAAGCAAAGGTTATTCGTTCAATAGGAGGAGAAGGCAGCTTCGGTGTAACTGGGTTATCCGGCAGGAGGGGACCTGCCAGCCCAAGGGAGGTCAGGGGGGGGGAGACTTCAGCTACTATCAAGCGCAAAACATCAGGTCGGCATGTGAAGGTCCAACTAAACCAATTTATTGCTAAAAATGCACAGGAGGCTTCTCAGTTAACGGTCAGCTTTTGGCTAGAGATAGACGAGGGCCAGCAGAACTCAGGGGAATTCTTTGACATTTTTTCCTTCCTTCCTTCCTTCCTTCCTTCCTTCCTTCCTTCCTTCCTTCCTTCCTTCCCTCCCCTCCTTCCTTCCTTCCTTCTTTCCTTCCCTCCCCTCCTTCCTTCCCCTCCTTCCTTCTTTCCCCTTCCCTCCCTCTCTCCCTCCTTCCTTCTTTCCCCTTCCTTCCCTCCCTCCTTCCTTCTTTCTTTCCCCTTCCTTCCCTCCCTCCCTCCCCCCTTCTTTCCTTCTCTCCCCTTCCCTTCCCTTCTCTCTTTTTTTTTATCCTTTTCCTTCCCTCTTGTTACATACAAAAGACCAGATCCACACAATTAAACTGATTTGCTGCTAAAAAGCCTACGGACAGGAGTCTTCTCAACTCACGGTTAGGAGTCAGATGAGGGCCGAGAGAATTCAAGGGAGGCTGGACTTTGTTCACTTATAGCTACGTAGGGATTCTAGGCTGATGCCTCGCTTCACTCTGCCCCCAGGGTTCTGCCACTCCTTCTCCTACAGGTCTTTCCTTCTCATCTTTTTCCCTTTGACATTTTCCTTCCTTCCTTCCTTCCTTCCTTCCTTCCTTCCTTCCTTCCTTCCTTCCTTCCTTCCTTCCTTCCTTCCTTCCCTCTCTCCTTTTTTTCTTCTTCTTCATTTTCCTTCCTTCTCGTTAAATACAAAAGACCAGATCATCACGGGGAAAGTCCGGTTAAACTGATTTACTGCTAAAAAAGCCTACGCACAGGAGTCTTCTCAACTCACGGTCAGGAGTCTGATGAGGGTCAACGGAATCCTGGGCAGATCCATTTGTGGCTATGTAGGGGCTCTAGGCCGATGCCTCTTTCGAATTTGGCCCACCCCCCCCAAGGTCCTGCCACTCCTTACAGCTAAGCCCAGGGTTGCTACAGACCTCCTTCACACACACACACACACACACACACACACCGCCCAGGGTCTAAGTGGGCAACCACACCACAGGCAATTAATCTGCAGCTGTACAATCCAGTTGCCACACCCTCCAGGAGGCTAAGTGGACAGTGGGGGGGGTGGTTGGAGGCTTTGCTATGATGCTAAGCAACACCCCCCCCCCCCGTTAAAAGCGGGACCTCTGAGCTAAGATTTGAGGGAGGGGGCTTGCCTTGGCCAGGCCCCAGCCGGGAGCAAAATGCAAGATGGAGCAAAATTCTCCGTGCAGACTGGGCACGAGGAACCGCAGCATTGGCAGAGTCCAGCCAGGCTGACTCGCAGCGCCAACATGATGTAATAGCTAGGCAAGATCACACATGGGTGGGGTGTGTGTGTGTGTGTGTGTGTGTAGCGAGAGGAGAGCTGCTTGGGTTTTTTTAGCCCTCAATGCAGCCCTTTCATCTGATCTGCCTCATCATTCCTCTGAGCTGCAGAGCCCCAGGAGCTGGCAAGGAACGGAGGTGCGGGGGGGGGGGGGGAGAGGGGAGGAAGAGGAGGCTGGGCAGTCCAAGTTGTGGGCAAGACGATGCTCAACCCTCTGCCCGGCAACTGGCAGAAGCCTCCTCAAGGCCACCTGGGGAGATCAGAGTCTCTCCTGCAAAAGGGATCCCGGCCTTAAACGCAACAGATCCAGTGTTTCCAGAGTAAGAAACTCTTGGCTTGACAAATGTTTCACTTAGCAACATAAATTTGGGGCTCCGTTGTCGTCTGTAGCTGGAGGTCATGGAAGTAAAGACTGAACGGTCTGGTCCAGTCCGGTCCAATCTGGTCTGGTCTAATCTTGTCTAGTCTAATCTGGCTGGTCTGGTCTGGTCTGGTCTAGTCCTGTCCGCTCCTGTCTTGTCTAGTCTAGTCCGGTCCAGTCTACTCTAGTCTACTATACTCTAGTCTACTCTAGTCTAATCTGGTCTGGCCTAATCTTGTCTAGTCTAGTCTAGTGTAATCTGGTTGGTCTGGTCTGGTCTAGTCCTGCCCGCTCCTGTCCTGTCTAGTCTAGTCTGGTCAAGTCTACTCTAGTCTAGTCTAATCTGGTCTGGTCTAATCTAGTCTAGTCTAGTCTAGTCTAGTCTAGTCTAGTCTAGTCTAGTCTAATCTGGTTGGTCTGGTCTGGTCTAGTCCTGTCCCTCCTAACCTGTCTAGTCTAGTCTAGTCCAGTCCAGTCTAGTCTAGTCTAATCCAGTCTAGTCTAGTCTAGTCTGATCTAGTCCGGCTCAGAAGCAAAGCAGAGAAAGATTTCCAGTTCTTTCTGCTCTACAGAGGTCAAGGGGCAGCTCCTAAAGGAAGACACCCCCACCCCAAAAGATGCCCAGGGTCCCTTCCAACTCTGTTACTCTGTGTAACCTGCCACTCTGTCCACAATCCAGGTGGTGCCACCAGGAGCTGGCGCTGCCATCCCCAGACCCTCGCCCAGCGTCAACGGTCAGCAGATGCTGTGTGACGCTGGCAGGAAATCGCCCAGCTTCCAGCTGCCTTCCACCACGCCGCGCTGACAATGGAAGCCAGTGTGTGGGTTTGCAAGCACACAATGGTGTGCTTTTGTTAGGTTTGGCTATTGTGCGAGCAGAGCGTGCTTCCCGCTTCGGGGAGGGGAGCCTGGCGCCAAGTACCGAGAAGGCCGAATGACAAGCTGCGAAGCGCAGCAGCAGCCAAGCAAACCGTGGCCGGGCGTGGATCTGTGCGACGTGGATCACAAGGGATCGCTCTCCGATGCCCGTTGTTAACACCCTGTGGCTTGAGCTGGTTGCCTACATCTGTGCCAGGGGTGCCCAACCTTGGCCACTCTAAGACCTGTGGACTTCAACTCCCAGAATTCCCCACGGCTGGTTGTGGAATTCTGGGAGTTGAAGTCCAAAGGTTTTAAAGAGGCCAAGGTGGGACACACCTGGTTTAGATGGTTAGCTATTAGATGGATGATAGAGATAGATAGATGATAGATAGATAGATAGATAGATAGATAGATAGATAGATAGATAGATAGATAGATAGATAGATAGATGATAGATAGATAAGATAGATATAGACAGAAATAGATAGATATGCCTAGGTAGATAGATATAGATAGGATAGATAGATAGTTAGATAGATAGATAGATAGATAGATAGATAGATAGATAGATAGATAGATAGATAGATAGATAGATAGATAGATAGACAGATAGATAGATATGCCTAGATAGATAAGATACAGATAAATAGATACAGATAAATAGATAGATATATAGATATAGATAAATATAGACAGATAGGTAGATAGATATACAGAGATAGAGACAGACAGACAGACAGACAGACAGACAGACAGACAGATAGATAGACAGACAGATATAGAATGTTTATTACAAAGACCAGAGCCTAGAGCAAGTTAAAAACACTCAAGGAATATCCAGTTAAAAATTCTAGAATGAACTATTAAATAACTGATAAAAATCTATATTAAAATCACAACTTGGCATCCAATCTGTCAGTTACACACCAAGAAAACACAAGAGTGCCTAACCATACTATAATATCAATCCTTAAACTGTGAGGCCCTCAGTCGTTAAAATCCAAAAGTGTAATAATACAAAAGGGTCTTCTGCATTAACTGTTAGCTATTACGGTTTCTCAGACTGAGATTCTTGGGTGATAATGGTGGACATATCCTCATGAAGCCATGAATATGTAGAGGACAGTGCTCACGCATGCCGATAAGCCGTAGTTTCACCGAGGTTTATTGAAAAATAATCCAGCCGCTTATCGTGGCTTACTTAGCAGCCGCAACATTGTGCGGTTTTGAACTGATTTGACGATGCATTGCATTTTAGCATCCCATGCGGAATCAAGTTTGCTAGATTGTAGAAATCTTAATAAATAAGATTTATAAATAAATCTTTCAAACCTGTGGACTTCAACTCCCAGAATTCCTCAAGAAGGACTTGGCTGCTAATAAATTTCCAGTTTTGAGCATACGTAGTGCTCAACTTACAACCATTCATCTAGTGAAGAAGTAGTAGTTGTAGCAGTAGTAATTATTATTGTTGTTGTTATTGTTATTATTCTTATTAATGACTGGCTGAAAAAGTGATTTATGACTAGATCTCACCCTTATAATCACTGCAGCCTTCCCAGGGCCACCTGATCAAAATCCAGACATGTGGCAACAGGCATGCATGCACTACAGCTGCAGCGTCCCAGGCTGGTGTGATCCCCGTTTGCGACCTTCCCAGCCAAGCAAAACTGATGGGGGAAAAGGCGGATTATCTTGATGACCCTGCGATTCGTTTAACAACTGCGGGGTCTCGCTTAGCGACCGTGCCAAATCGGGTTGCCAAATCAGGCGGCAACTGACTTAATCCGGGGGGGGGGGGGAAGAAGGCAGGCTAGCTTAACGACGGGTGTGGTTCTCTTTAGCCACCGCAGCCCATCCCACTTAACGACCGGGCCAAATCGGGTCGTGAAAATGGGAGGGAGCCCGGCCGAACGAGCGCCTTGCCTAGCCGACGGAAGCGCTGGGCTCAATTGCGGTCATCAAGCTGAGGGGCAAGCGGGACTTTGGAGGCAAGAGGAGGGAGTTTCCCGTGCGCACGCAACCCCCCCCCCAAAAAAAGGGTCCTTACAAAATAAACGGCTCCGAAGCTGCCATGGCCGATCTCCCGCAGGTCCGTGAAGAGCTTCTCCGGATCTTCTTTGTAAAACAGCTCGGCGACTTCCGGGTCTTTCAGGCTGCCAGCTCGGCTGGTGGACGGCATTCTGCCCGGCGGGGTGGGGTGGGGCGAGCCGAACAGCTATCTGGGCCGCAAGTGCCTCGTCGGCCCTGGGGGGCTCATCTGGCTGCAGGAAGCGTCTTTAGCATGGATGGCTGCAAGGGAAGAGAAGGGAGAGAAGGCGGCAGCAGGTTAGCGAAGCGAAGGACAAGGTGGTTCCCCTGGGGGATTATAATTTATTTATTTATTTTATCCCTCGGATCAAGGGGGTGAACGTACATAACAAGCCTTCCTCCACCTCCTCCTATTTTTTTCTCCAGAACAACAGCCCTGTGAGGCGGGCTGGGCTGACAGAGAGAAGGACTGGCCCAAAGTCATCCAGCCGGCTTTCATGCTTAAGGTGGTACTAGAACTCACCGTCGCCTGGTGACTGGGGAAAAGTCACTCAGACTGCTTCCATGCTGAAGGCGGGACTAGAACTCACCATCGCCTGGTGACTGGGCAAAAGTCACTCAGCCAGCTTCCATGCTGAAGGCGGGACTAGAACTCACCATTTGCCTGGTGACTGGGCAAAAGTCACTCAGCCAGCTTCCATGCTGAAGGCGGGACTAGAACTCACCATTTGCCTGGTGACTGGGGAAAAGTCACTCAGACTGCTTCCATGCTGAAGGCGGGACTAGAACTCACCATCGCCTGGTGACTGGGCAAAAGTCACTCAGCCAGCTTCCATGCTGAAGGCGGGACTAGAACTCACCATCGCCTGGTGACTGGGCAAAAGTCACTCAGCCAGCTTCCATGCTTAAGGCGGGACTAGAACTCACCGTCGCCTGGTGACTGGGCAAAAGTCACTCAGCCAGCTTCCATGCTGAAGGCGGGACTAGAACTCACCGTCGCCTGGTGACTGGGCAAAAGTCACTCAGCCAGCTTCCATGTTTAAGGCGGAACTAGAACTCACCATCACCTGGTGACTGGAGAAAAGTCACTCAGCCAGCTTCCATGCTGAAGGCGGGACTAGAACTCACCATCACCTGATTTCTAACCTGATGCCTTAACCACTAGACCAAACTGGCTCCCATCATGCCAGCCTATCGAGTGCTATTTTGAATTTTCTGATTTACAGGCTACAACTGCAGGACACAATAGGCTCTCTCAGGGAAGAGAGTGTATAAGTTGTCCTTCACACACAACCAGAATGCAGGATTTTGCAACGGCTGTGAAACAGAACAGACATGTGACCCACCTGGATTTTCAAACTCTTTGTGGCAGACGTTAAGCAAATCCACAGTCCTTAAGCACATCAACGGTTCGCTACAGGGGGCGGTTTTGCTGAAAAGCAGAAGCCGGTGCCAATTTGGGGCAAAACCATTGTAAAAATTGTCACACGACACACACACACAAACACACACACGTGTGCAAATGCAGCCACGTTTGCTGAGCACACAAAGTTGGGTCATGGGACTATGAAGGGGCCATCAGAACTTTAAATCTGGGTCATAAGTCCCCATTTTGGGCGCAGTCATAACTTCAGTCACTAAGTGGCCAGTCATAAGTTGAGCACTACCTGTACACGCAAGACCTTAAGACTGCACACGCTAGTTGCTAAGACCCGTTTTTTGACTTGGTTATAATCTGAACTGTCAGTAAGCAGCCAAACATAAGTTGAGGACTATCTGTACATCCAGGACCCACTAGTTGCTTAGTCCCCATTTTTGAGTCGGTTGTAAATTTCAACAGTCATTAAGCAAGTGGTCGTAAGTCAAGGACTGCCTGTAAATGCAGGACCCTAAGACTGCACTCACTAGTTGCTAAGTCTCCTCCTTTGAGTCAGTCGTAACTTTGAACTGACACTAAGTGAGCGGTCGTAAGTCAAGGACTATCTGTACATGCAGGACGATTTTAATTTTAATTCTATTCTAGTTTTAATTCTATTCTAGTTTTAATTCTATTCTATTCTAGTTTTAATTCTATTCTATTCTAATTCTATTCTTCCTTATTCTTATTCTATTCTTGTTTTAATTCTATTCTATTCTATTCTAGTTTTAATTCTATTCTATTCTTGTTTTAATTCTATTCTATTCTTATTTTATTTCTATTCTATTCTATTCTATTCCATTCCATATTTATTCTATTCTATATTTTATTCGTTTTAATTCTATTCTATTGTTTTAATTCTATTCTATTCTTGTTTATTTCTATTTTATCCTATTGTTTTCATTCTATTCTATTCTATTATTTTAATTCTATTCTATTCTATTCTATTCTATTCTATTCTATTCTATTCTATTCTATTCTATTTCACATATTCTATTCTATTCTATTCTATTCTATTCTATTCTATTCTATTCTATTCTATTCTATTCTATTCTATTCTATTCTATTCTATTCTATTATTTTCTACTCTACTCCTTTCTAGTTGTTACAGCAACAGAGTCAGAATTGTAGAAACCATGCAGTCCCATCTGACCAAACCTCAAAGCCTTCAGCTCTTCACTTGGACCAAAACCAAGGAAATGCCAGATGCCATTTCAGACATAATTCATCTTCTGACTGCAGGCTAGAGAATCGAAATCACCTTCCTGACATAATGTCCTTGGCACTTCTTCAAGGCTGCTAGAGGTTGGGCAACGGATTGGGGGGGGGAAGCTCCTCTGGAAAAGCAAGTACTCTTTGATCTTATTTTCCAGGAAATTCCAGAAATTCTTGAGGATCCAGGGGGAAGTGTCCCATCTCCTTTTCGGCCAGACTTCCCCAACAGAGTAGTCCGTTGCGATCTGAACTTGCTGTAGAGGTGGAGAAGACGACCATCGCCGATGCCTCCTTAGATATGTTCCTCATGGTTTCCCACCCCCCCACCCCCCCGCAGCTCAGGTATGCTTCTGGTGTTCAACCAGACCAGGGGGTCTTCAAACTTGGCCCTTTGATGACTTGTGGACTTCAACTCCCAGAATCCCCCAGCCAGCCATGCTGACTTCCTTCCCATGTAGATGCGGTTCCATTGAGGACCACACACGCTGAGTACGGCCGGTCAGCCAGCTACGGAATCCATCTGGTGGTGATGCTGTCTAAGCCACATTTTTCTATCTTATTAATTAAGTTGAAAGATTTAAATTGGAGGGCGTTCAACCTTGGCCACTTGAAGACTTGTGGACTTCAACTCCCAGAATTCCCCAGGTCACCTTAACCCTAAATCCTTAGTTAATCAAGTAGGAGGTTTTCTTTTAAAGCTGTGTTTCTCGACCTCGGCCACTTTTAAGACTTGTGGAGGACTTGAAGTCCACAGGTCTTAAAAGTGGCCAAGGTTGGACACTCCTGAATTAAATGGAAATTATGCCAGTGTGTGGGCCTCCGCCCAGATCTGATGACAATAAATTTAAGATTTTGGTTCTTATTGTTTTGCAAGCTGCCCAAAGTTGTGACACATAAAGGGGTGGCTGGACAAGTCAGCCCAACCAACACGAGACCAAAAAAGTGACTTACGACCCCTTTTCACACTTACGATCGTTGCAACATTTCCCGTGGTCATCTGATTGACATTCAGATGTGTCCCAGGGGGGGGTGTCACGTGATCCCCGTTTGCGACCTTCCGACAAGCAAAGTCAATGGGGAAGCCAGATTCGCTTAAGAACCGTTTTACTAATTTAACAACTTAAGAAAACCAGCAAGAAAAATTGTCAAATGGGACAAACCCCTCTCTTAACAAACTTCCCACTTAGCAATGTAAGTTTTGGGCTCAACTGTGCTCACAAGTCAAGAACTGCCTCTACCAATAAGAAGAGACTGGACCGCCACTTGTCTGAAATGGTATATACTAGGGTTTCCTGCCTGAGCAGGGGGTTGGACTAGATGACCTCCAAGGTCCCTCCCAACTTTATTATTAACAACCTGCCTCCAGAAGCTGTGAATGCCCCACGGCACTTGCACCCAGAAGCCAACCAGCCACCAATGTAGCCTACGTAGAGGTCTGATTAGTTTACTCTTTATTTATTTGCATCCCTCATTATTTTTACAAATAACTCAAGATGGCAACAAATCCAACACAACTTCCTCCTCCTCTTTCCCCCAAAACAGCAACCCCGTGAGGTGGGCTGGGCTGAGAGAGAGAGGGACGGGCTCAAAGTCACCCAGCTGGCTTTCATGGCTAAAGCAGAACTAGAACTCACCCTCCCCTGGTGATTGGCCAGAAGTCACCCAGCTGACTTTTAAGTGGAACTAGAACTCACCCACCCTTGGTGATTGGCCCAAAGTCACCCAGCTGGCTTTCATGGCTAAGTGGAACTAGAACTCACCCACCTTTGGTGATTGGCCCAAAGTCACCCAGCTGGCTTTCATGGCTAAGTGGAACTAGAACTCACCCACCTTTGGTGATTGGCCCAAAGTCACCCAGCTGGCTTTCATGGCTAAGTGGAACTAGAACTCACCCACCTTTGGTGATTGGCCCAAAGTCACCCAGCTGGCTTTCATGGCTAAGTGGAACTAGAACTCACCCACCCTTGGTGATTGGCCAGAAGTCACCCAGCTGGCTTTCATGGCTAAGTGGAACTAGAACTCACCCACCCTTGGTGATTGGCCCAAAGTCACCTAGCTGGCTTTCATGGCTAAGTGGAACTAGAACTCACCCACCCCTGGTGATTGGCCAGAAGTCACCCAGCTGACTTTTAAGTGGAACCAGAACTCACCGTCTCCTGGTGATTAGCCCAAAGTCACCCAGCTGGCTTTCATGCCTAAATGGAACTAGAACTCACCCACTATTGTTGATTGGTCCAGTCACCTAACTGGCTTTCATGGCTAAGTGGAACTAGAACTCACCCTCCCCTGGTGATTGGCCACAAGTCACCCAGCTGGCTTTCATGGCTAAGTTGGGACTTGAATTCATGCTGTTTCGCTTCCTGGCCTGGTGTCTTAACCACTACTAGACCAAGGTGGCTTGTTTAGCTCCCTGTTCTCTGGGCATCGCAAAGCTGCCCATTCCTGTTTGTGCAGTCTTATCATACTCTGAATCAGCTCGCTCTTCAAGGGCAGCCCCACGCAGAGCGCACTGCAGTTCCCCAACTTAACCCCTAGTAACCGGAAGACACAAAGGTGATCAGGTGATCCCAGCACGCTGCGATTGTCGTAAATACACGTCGGTGGCCAAGGGCCTAAATGTTGATCATGTGACCGCGGGAGATGCTGCGACGGTCGTAAGCATGGGGACTGGCGCTCAGCCAGGTTTTTTCCCCCCCAGTGCTGTTGTTACTTTAAAGGGTCACTAAATGAATGGTTGTTAAGCGAGGGCTAGCTATAAACGTATTTCTACGGAGAGCAACAACTGGGAGATTGAAGAAGCACGGAGAGCTGGTTGTACAGGGAGCCCTCGACTTACGACAATTCATTTAGTGACTGTTCTAAGCTACGACGGCTCTGAAAAAATTGACTTAGGACCGTTTTTCACACTTATGACCATTGCGGCATCTCTGCGGTCATGTGATCAAACCTCAGATGCTGGACCAACTAGCTCATGTTTAGGATGGTTGCGGTGTCCCGGTGTGTGTGTGTGTGTGTGTGTGTCACGTGACCTTTTCCGACCTTCTGACAAGCAAATTCAAGGGGGAAGCCGGCTTCACTTAACTTTGTTACTATGTTAACTGCAGTGATTCACTTAACGACTGTGGCAAGAAAGGTCATAAACTGGGGCAGAACTCAATAAATCTCTCGCTTAGCCAGAGAAATATGGGGCTCAATTGTGCTCGTAAGTCGAGGACTACCTGTGCCTGTGATTAATCGCAGGTGGCTTGTGATGGTGTCTGCACTCTGTCCATGCTCGAAAATGTTTTCATTGACTTCCTTTACGAGCTGCTTGTATCTTGTAAATTTGCAGGATTCTTTTTTTCTCGCCCTGTATATGTACATATCCCAACTAGACCGTGTGGTTTCTCTGGGTCGTATGTGTATGTGTATGTGGGTATGTGCATAATTTTTGTCATGTTTATGTAGTGTATGTTGGAGATGGTTACCCTTTGAGAGCTGAAGGCAACAAAATTTTATTTAATGTATACTTAGTGTACATTTAAAATGACGATAGTTATTCTATTCTATACTAATTCTGTATTCTACTCTATTCTCTATTGTATTCTATTGTATTCTATCCTGTAATTCTATTCTATTCTATTCTAATCTAATATTATTCTATTCTATTCTAATTCTATTCTCTTTTACTCTATTCATTATTCTATTCTATTCCTATTCTGTTCAATTCAATTCTACATTCTATTCTATTCTATTCTATTCTATTCTATTCTATTCTATTCTATTCTATTCTTCCACTCCACTATTCTATTCTATTCTATTCTATTCTATTCTATTCTATTCTATTCTATTCTATTCTATTCATTATTCTATTCTATTCTAATATTATTCTATTCTAATATTCTATTCTATTCCTATTTCTATTCTATTCTATTCTATTCTATTCTATTCTATTCTATTCTATTCTATTCTAATATTATTCTATTCTATTCTATTCTATTCTATTCTATTCTATTCTATTCTAATATTATTCTATTCTATTCTATTCTATTCTATATTCTATTCTAATATTATTCTATTCTAATATTCTATTCTATTCTATTCTATTCTATTCTATTCTATTCTATTCTATTCTAATATTATTCTATTCTATTCTATTCTATTCTATTCTATTCTATTCTATTCTATTCTATTCTATTCTATTCTATTCTATTCTATTCTATTCTATTCTATTCTATTCTATTCTATTCTTATTTCTTATTCTACCTGCCCTTCCCCTAAGCTTTCATGGTGTGACATCACATTTCTCCTGCTCCTTTCCTAGTTCTTAAATTCAACATTTTTCTCTCTGGCCTTTACTGCAACCTCCTCTGAGTGTTGCTGGTATGGAAAGTGGCACAGATAAAGGAAATAGCGGAAGGTGTGTCACTGAATTGACAGAGCAGGAGAGAGAGGCTGGCAGGCAGCTGAAGGAAAAGATCTGATGTAAGGATTTGACTCATCTTTGCTGCAAAATGTTGGCTTCCTCGCTCTTTTAAACAGAAACGCAGCTTTTAAGACCAGCGACCAGCGTTCCAACTTAAATCCTCATTTTCTGACGACCAACATCATTTTGTCCTTCGGATCTACTGTATATAGGTAATCCTCGACTTACAACCATTTATTTAGCAAGGGTTATTTTTATTTACTTGTTTCTTTATTTGTTTATGGCTTATTATATGGACTAGCAGTATGACTTGACATTTCAACTAGATTAGTAGAACCCAATAAATATAAATACATATAAATGTCAAAAACATCTGTTTCCAATACAGGAGATCCTCGACTCACGACCGCCAATTGGAGCCTCAAATTTCTGTTGCTAAATGAAACATTGATAGAGTTTTGCCCCACTTTACGACTGTTCTTGCCACCGTTAAGTGAATCACTGCAGTTGTTAAGTGAGTAACAGGACAGTTAAGTGAATCTGGCTTCCCTATCGATTTTGTTGGTCAGAAAGTTGCAAAAGGGGAGATTGATCATGTGACTCCGGGACACTGCAACCGTCGTAAGTATGAGTCAGCTGCCAAACAGCTGAATTGCGATCACGTGACCATGGGGATGCTGTCACGGTCTTAAGCTCGTGTTAAAACTTCTCACCTTCTCTTAGGCCTGTGCAAAGTTGGCAACTTTGAAGACCTGTGGACATTCTGGGACATGTCCACAAAATTGTGTTAAATTCACTTTAGATCAGGGGTGTCCAACCTTGGCAACTTTGAGATCTGTGGACTTAAGTCCCAGAATCCTCCAGCCAGTCTGGGGGTTGAAGTCCTCAAATCTTACAAGCTACGCTGGCTGGGGAATTCTGGGAGTCGAAGTCCTCTTAAAAGTTACGCTGGCTGGGGAATTCTGGGAGTCGAAGTACACAAGTCTTACAAGCTACGCTGGCTGGGGAATTCTGGAAGTCGAAGTCCACAAGTCTTAAAAGCTACGCTGGCTGGGAAATTCTGGGAGCTGAAGTCCACAAGTCTTACAAGCTACGCTGGCTCTGGAATTCTGGGAGCTGAAGTCCACAAGTCTTAAAAGCTACGCTGGCTGGGGAATTCTGGGAGTCGAAGTCCACAAGTCTTAAAAGCTACGCTGGCTGGGAAATTCTGGGAGCTGAAGTCCACAAGTCTTACAAGCTACGCTGGCTCTGGAATTCTGGGAGCTGAAGTCCACAAGTCTTAAAAGCTACGCTGGCTGGGGAATTCTGGGAGTCGAAGTCCACAAGTCTTAAAAGCTACGCTGGCTGGGGAATTCTGGGAGTCGAGGTCCTCAAGTCTTAAAAGTGGCCAAGGTTGGGCACCCCTGCTTCAGCTAATTAGAGAGCCATGGATGAAGGCAGACGCAACAACAGGGACCTTGAATGTGGTTTTTTGTGATGATGACCCACACTTTCTTCATCGGCATCATCACAAACCTTCCCTTTGCTTCTTCCTATTGGAAGTTTTTCTAAAGTTAACTCTCCCCCCCCCACCTTCTGCAGCAGTTTTGAGTAAAGGGCACCAAAGTGGGCATTTGTGAACAGACTCGGCCTCTTTGCCCGAAGCCCTGCCACTTAAGGACTTCAACGGGCACAGCAAGTGCCGGATTCACTGGAGCAAACGCAGAAGACTTAGAAAGGGTGTCATTTTGAATTGAAACAAAGGATGGAGAAGGGAGGAAGCGAAGGTTCCTTCGTGCGGGGAGTCCTACTGCGGGAAAACCGCCACGGGCCCACTCGCTCTGCCCGCTTTAATCAGGGAAACGTATCAAGGTGAAATCCGGCGCTTATCCCACACGGTGGCCAAAATGCCGTTCTCATGGAAAAGGGACTTCCGGAAAGGTGACGGGGCCGCCACGGTGACTTTTGCCACCAGACAGGCGCTTTTTCCCCAAGAGTTAGCCGAAGAGAGAAGCTAAGAGGAGCGGAGAAAGACAGTCGGACTTCCAACCTGATTTCTTTATTATTGCACGCATGCTTGTGACTTTCTACCTTTATGTCATCCTCAAAAGCAATACTTGCAATGCTGAAGAGTGAGGCAAAATGGGAAGACTGCAATTAAAATCCAACGGAAATTAAAAGCAAACAGAAATGAAAAGGTGGAGGAGAGGTGTCTTGGCCAAATTCCTGTGGGTGTGGGAATCTTTTGTACTCTCTGAGCTGGGCGGTTTCCTTGCAGACGGTTCATGACCCAACTAGGGAACATCATCAGTACTAGGAGAGGGGAGGAGGAGGAGGAGGAAGACTGTGGGGTCCTTGGTGCTCTCTGCACTGGGCTGTTTTCTTGCAGACGTTTCAGGACCCAACTAGGGAACTTCATCAGTGCTAGAAGAGAATGGGGTTTGTGGAGGATGAGATCAGGAGGAGGAAGAGGAGGGGGGACACTGTGGGGTCCATGGTGCTCCCTGAGCTGGGCGGTTTTCTTGCGGACGTTTCATGACCCAACTAGGGAACATCTTCAGTGCTAGAAGGGGGGAGGAGGAGGAGGAAGAGGAAGACTGTGGGGTCCTTGGTGCTCTGTGAGCTGGGCGGTTTTCTTGCAGACGTTTCAGGACCCAACTAGGCAACATCATCAGTCATAGAAGTGAGGAGGGTTTGGGAGAAGAGGAGGAGGGGGGGAGGGGGAGGGCTGTGGTGTCCTTGGTGCTCTCTGAGCTTGGTGGTTTCTCTGCAGACCTTTCATGACCCAGCTAGGGAACATCATCAGTGCTAGAAGGGAGGAGGAGGAGGAGGAGGAGGAGGAAGAGGAAGAGGAGGAGGACTGTGGGGTCCTTGGTGCTCTCTGAGCTGGGCGGTTTTCTTGCAGACGTTTCGTGACCCAACTAGGTAACGTCATCAGTACTGGAAAGGAGTGGGGTTTCCTCCCTGTTGATATACAGCAAACAACAGCCTAATGAAGGAACTACCCAGAAGAAAACGAGACTCAGAGCAACACTGAGAGGGCAAGACACATGCCTATAAACAGAGAACAACATCCCCGCCCTTCCAGCCCTGAGGAGGTTCCCTAGCTGGGTCATGAAACGTCTACAAGCCAATTACCAAGCTCAGAGGGCACCAAGGACCCCACAGTCCTCCTCCTCCTCCTCCTCGCAAACCTCACTCCCTTCTAGCACTGAGGAGGTTCCCTAGCTGGGTCATGAAACGTCTACAAGCCAATTACCAAGCTCAGAGGGCACCAAGGACCCCACAGTTCTCCTCCTCCTCCTCCTCGCAAACCTCACTCCCTTCTAGCCCTGAGGATGTTCCCTAGTTGGGTCACGGAACGTCTGGCAGGAAACCAGCCGAGCTCAGAGGGCACCAGGGACCCCCACCGTTCAACCCTGACCTACAAATGCTGTCTTCTATTGGGAGAAGAGGGCTCAGTAATTGTCCCCAAATAAACAGCAAACTATACAGCGTGTGTGTGTGTGTGTGTGTGTGTGTGTGGTATTTATTCAGTAAAGTTCATTCTCGCCTGCCACAAAGCTGAGATTTTGGAGCAGCGCGATGCTCTGAAGGCTTCTGCTGCGGATTTGAGTCGCCGGGCTGGTTTACAGCGAGAGAGATGGTCCTGCAGATGGTCAGGCTTTAAAACCATTGACGGCGTTATAGGTGGTCCTTGGCTTACGACAGTGCGTTTAGTGAGCGTTCGACGTCACGACGGGAGTGGGAAAAAAGCGGCTTACGACTAATTTTCACACTTACGGCCCTTGCAGCATCCACGTGGTCACGCGATCAAAATTCAGACGCTTGGGCAACTGACTCATAGTTATGACAGTCGCAGTGTCTTGGGGTCACGCGATCCCCTTTTGCAAAAAAAAAAAGGGGGGGGGAGGGATGGACAGAAGGTGGGAGTGGTAACATTTTGGTTTGTGGCAGGGGGCTTTTTTTTTTGGAGGGGTGGGTGGGTGGAAGAAGCTTAATATCTCAGGGGCTGCCCCAAAGAAGAGGGAGTCAAGCTCTTCTCCAAAGCGCCCGAAGGCAGGAGAAGAAGCAACGGATGGAGAAACTCATCCAGGAGAGAAGCAACCTAGAACTAAGGAGAAACTTCCTCACAGTGAGGATAATTATCCAGTGGAACAATCTGCCTCCAGAAGCTGTGACTGCTCCAACACTGGAAGTTTTTAAGAAGAGACTGGACAGCCATTTGCCTGAAATGGTATATAGGGTTTCCTGCCTGAGCAGGGGGTTGGACTAGATGACCTCCAAAGTCCCTTCCAACATTATTATTATTATTATTAACAACCTGCCTCCAGAAGTGGTGAATGCTCCAACACTGGAAGTTTTTAAGAAGAGACTGGACAGCCATTTTCTCTGAAATGGTCTAGGGTTTCCTGCCTGAGCAGGGGGTTGGACTAGATGACCTCCAAGATCTCTTCCAACTTTATTATTATTAATTATCTGGTATGGCAAGGGACCTGGGCGCCGAGGACTTTGAAGTCCCAGGTCTGCCCTCAAGAAGCCCAGAGGCCACGTTTCAAGTCCACGGCGGCCTTGCTAATTTTCTTGTTTCTTCCTTCTACTTTGTGGGCTAAGTGAAAGCCTTCTGATCCTGGCGGGCGGGCGTGTCTTCCTGGCCTTACCTGAGACACCTGTGGAGTGGCTGGAGAGCTCCTGTGTTTATCTACTGGTGACCGGCTTCTCCATGCGTGCTCCCAGGCCTTGGTCCTGTCTCTGGATTATTTTATTTTATTTATTATTTATTCATTCATTCATACATTCCCCGCCTTTACTGTGTTTACAAATAAGGTGGTGAGCCTATCCGGCGTACCTTCTTCCTATTTTCCCCACAACAACAACAACAACAACAACGACTTTGTAATGTGGGTTGTGCTAAGAGAGGAAGATTGGCCAAGTCGGCCACTTTGCTTTCATGGCTAAGGCAGGACTAGAACTCACAGCCTCCTGGTGGCTGTCCCAAAGTCAACTTGACAGCTGCTGTACCTAAGGCAGGACTGGAATTCCCCTTCTCCTGGTCATTGGCCCTAAGTCATCCAACCAGCTTTCAGGGCTAAAGTGGGACTAGAACTCGCCGTCTCCTGGCGATTGGCCCAAAGATATCCACCTGCCTTACATGCCTAAGGCAGGACTAGAACTCCCATTCTCCTGGTCATTCGCCAAAAGTCACCTAGCCAGCTTTTGTGCCTAAGGCAGCACTGGAACTCCCGGTCGCCTGGTTATTGAGCCAAAGTCATCCAGCTGCCTTTCATGGCTAAGGCAGAACTAGAACTCAGTTTCCTGGTGATTGACCCAAAGTCACCCAGCTGGCTTTCACATCTAAAGCAGTGCTATAACTCACAGTCTCCTGGTGATCTAGCTGCCTTTCAAGGTTAAGGTGGGACTGGAACTCACAGTCTCCCACTTTCTAGCCTGGCGCCTTAATCGCTGAAGCAACCTGTCTCTCTGTTATGACCCAACAGTCTTCCAGTGTTAGGGGATACAACTCTTATTAGCCTCTGCCCACGTTCCATGTATGCTGGTGGGCAGACCCAATTAAAAGCTGTTCACACAAAACTAACCCAGGTACTGCTCAACTTAGGAATGGATGCTTAGTGACTGTTCAAAGTGACGACGGACCTGCCTTGTGGCTAATTATGACTCGGATTCAAACTTGTGACAGTTGGGGGAAGAGGAGGCACAGTCGGGCAACCAAACTCAAGCTGCTTGGCAACCCGGATGCATTTACAAGCCATTTGTCGTGTCCCGCCCTGCCACGGCTACATTTTTTACGATGGTTTTATACCAAAATCTGGCATTTCATTTCCAGTTTTCAGCAAAAGCCCTGGTTTGCTTAATGACCGTGTTGTTCACTTAATGACGAGAGAAAAGGTTGTAAAATCAGGCCTTCCATCTAGGCCGGTGTTTCTTAAACTGGGCTGCTTTTAAGATGCGTGGACTTCCAACTGGATGGGGAATTCTGGGAGTTGTAACCCACACCTCTTGAAGCGGCCCGGGTTCGGAAACACCGAACTAGCTATCTGAAAAGAGAGGGGGGGGGGGAAGCTGAAGAAAGGAAAGCTACAATTTCCTTTCTCCATTTTGAATTTACTTGGAAAGTCGCAGCCTGCTGAATTCTGCTGCACAGGCTGAGCTAATTAAAGGGACTGTGCAGCAATTCCAAATTCCACGGTAATTTGACATTATTAGTTTCGGTTTAACACCATAGCAAAGCCTCTAAGTCAGGTGTAGGCAACCTTGGCTCTTTTATGACTCGTGGACTTCAACTCCCAGAATTCCTGAGCCAGCCATGCTGAGGAGAAAGGGAGAGGTTTCCAAGCTGAGCCACAATGGCACTGACTCGTGGACTTCAACTCCCAGAATTCCTGAGCCAGCATGGGAGGACTATGGCTCCCTTCGTGACTCGTGGACTTCAACTCCCAGAATTCCTGAGCCAGCATGGCTTAGCTTGGAAACCTCTCCCTTTCCCCTCAGCGTGGCTGGCTCAGGAATTCTGGGAGTTGAAGTCCACGAGTCATCAAAGAGCCAAGGTGGCCTACCCCTGGCCTAGCTAATGTGAGACGGGCAGCAAACCAATTTAACACATCAATGAAGACCTCTTCCATTGTACTTTTCTTCTTAACAGCATCAGCGGTTCAGCACGACAACGGGAGATGTAATTGTTTATTTATTAAATTTATTTGCCGCCTAGCTCGCCATAAGATGTTCAATGTTCCTGGAAGAACAAACGATTAGAGTTGAAAAGGGGGTGGTGGTTTCCGATCTGGGCAACTTGAAGACCTGTGGACTTCAACTCCCAGAATTCCCCAGCCAGCCAAATTCCGGGAGTTGAAGTCCACAGGTCTTAAAAAAAGTTGCCAAGATTGGACACACACACACACACCCGCTGCAAAGGAGGTTATAAATACTCAGTACAGAAGGGAAAAGCGAAGAATTACTCCGGGAGGGTGACGGATTTAGGAAAAGTAAGGTTGAGGAAAGTCAGTACTGTCCTCTGATCTCCTCGGAGGTGGAAAGGTGTTAGACTTTCGCCGTGTTTCCGAGACCAAAAGTTGGCTCTGTCCCATAAACGTACTTCATTCCTACAAAGATTTACTTTAGAGGACATGCGTGGAACCAGAAAGAGCGAGGGGGGGGCATGTACTTTTATTTCTGAAAAATAAAGAGAAAAGCCATCCAGAAGTGTCGGTCAAGAAAAATGCTGTAATTTCATTTTAAGTAGCAAGAGCCAGTTTGGACTAGAGGTGAAGGCACCAGGCCAGAAAGGAGGAGACGGTGAGTTCTAGTCCCGCCTTAGGCAGAAAAGCTGGCTGGGTGACTTTGGGCCAATCACCAGGAGACGGTGAGTTCTAGTCCTGCCTTAGAATGAAAGCCGGCTGGGTGACTTTGGTCCAATCACCAGGAGACGGTGAGTTCTAGTCCCGCCTTAGACATGAAAGCCGGCTGGGTGACTTTGGTCCAATCACCAGGAGACGGTGAGTTCTAGTCCCGCCTTAGACATGAAAGCCGGCTGGGTGACTTTGGTCCAATCACCAGGAGACGGTGAGTTCTAGTCCCGCCTTAGACATGAAAGCCGGCTGGGTGACTTTGGTCCAATCACCAGGAGACGGTGAGTTCTAGTCCCGCCTTAGACATGAAAGCCGGCTGGGTGACTTTGGTCCAATCACCAGGAGACGGTGAGTTCTAGTCCCGCCTTAGGCATGAGAGCCGGCTGGGTGACTTTGGGCCAATCACCGGGAGACGGTGAGTTCTAGTCCTGCCTTAGAATGAAAGCCGGCTGGGTGACTTTGGTCCAATCACCAGGAGACGGTGAGTTCTAGTCCCGCCTTAGACATGAAAGCCGGCTGGGTGACTTTGGTCCAATCACCAGGAGACGGTGAGTTCTAGTCCTGCCTTAGGTATGAAAGCCGGCTGGGTGACTTTGGTCCAATCACCAGGAGACGGTGAGTTCTAGTCCCGCCTTAGACATGAAAGCCGGCTGGGTGACTTTGGTCCAATCACCAGGAGACGGTGAGTTCTAGTCCCGCCTTAGACATGAAAGCCGGCTGGGTGACTTTGGTCCAATCACCAGGAGACGGTGAGTTCTAGTCCCGCCTTAGGCATGAGAGCCGGCTGGGTGACTTTGGGCCAATCACCGGGAGACGGTGAGTTCTAGTCCTGCCTTAGAATGAAAGCCGGCTGGGTGACTTTGGTCCAATCACCAGGAGACGGTGAGTTCTAGTCCCGCCTTAGACATGAAAGCCGGCTGGGTGACTTTGGTCCAATCACCAGGAGACGGTGAGTTCTAGTCCCGCCTTAGACATGAAAGCCGGCTGGGTGACTTTGGTCCAATCACCAGGAGACGGTGAGTTCTAGTCCCGCCTTAGGCATGAGAGCCGGCTGGGTGACTTTGGGCCAATCACCGGGAGACGGTGAGTTCTAGTCCTGCCTTAGAATGAAAGCCGGCTGGGTGACTTTGGTCCAATCACCAGGAGACGGTGAGTTCTAGTCCCGCCTTAGACATGAAAGCCGGCTGGGTGACTTTGGTCCAATCACCAGGAGACGGTGAGTTCTAGTCCCGCCTTAGACATGAAAGCCGGCTGGGTGACTTTGGTCCAATCACCAGGAGACGGTGAGTTCTAGTCCCGCCTTAGGCATGAGAGCCGGCTGGGTGACTTTGGGCCAATCACCGGGAGACGGTGAGTTCTAGTCCCGCCTTAGGCAGAAAAGCCGGCTGGGTGACTTTGGGCCAGTCCGTGTCTCTCAGCCCAATTCACCTCACAGGGTGGTTGTAGGTGGCAAATAAGAAGAATAAGGAAGACAGAACACAGAATAAGAGAGTTGGAAGGGACCCTGGAGGTCCTCTAGCCCAACCCCCTGCTCGATCAGGGAGAGTCCATCAGTCTATACCAATTTCAGACAAAGGGATATCCAGGCTCTTCTTAAAAGTCCTTAAAAGAATTGGTGGTCTTTGCCACCTTGAGGTATTTGTAAAAATAAAAAAGATGGGGTGGGTGGGTGGATGGATGGATGGAAGGAAGGAAGGAAGGAAGGAGAAAACTGAAAGGAAGGGAAGGGGAAGGAAGAAAAGAAGGAAGGAATGAAGGGGTGAAGAAAAGGAAGGAAGGAAGGAAGGAAGGAAGGAAGGAAGGAAGGAAGGAGAAAACTGAAAGGAAGGAAGGAAGGAAGGAAGGAAGAAAGGAAGGAAGGAAGGAAGGAAGGAAGGAAGGAAGGAAGGAAGGAAGGAAGGAAGGAGAAAACTGAAAGGAAGGGAAGGGGAAGGAAGAAAAGAAGGAAGGAAGGAAGGGGTGAAGAAAAGGAAGGAAGGAAGGAAGGAAGGAAGGAAGGAAGGAAGGAAGGAAGGAAGGAGAAAACTGAAAGGAAGGAAGGAAGGAAGGAAGAAAGGAAGGAAGGAAGGAAGGAAGGAAAGAAGGAAGGAATAATAATAATAATAATAATAATAATAATAATAATTTTATTTATATACCGCCCTTCTCCCAAAGGACTTAGGAAGGAAGGAAGGAAGGAAGGAAGGAAGGAAGGAAGGAAGGAAGGAAGGAAGGAAGGAGAAAACTGAAAGGAAGGAAGGAAGGAAGAAAGGAAGGAAGGAAGGAAGGAAGGAAGGAAGGAAGGAGAAAACTGAAAGGAAGGAAGGAAGGAAGGAAGAAAGGAAGGAAGGAAGGAAGGAAGGAGAAAACTGAAAGGAAGGAAGGAAGGAAGAAAGAAAGGAAGGAAGGAAGGAAGGAAGGAAAGAAGGAAGGAAGGAAGGAAGGGGCGGGATGAGGAGAGGAGGAAGGGAAAAAAAAGAGGAGAAGAGAAGAGAAGAAAGGAGAGGAGAGGGGAAGGGAAGGAAGGGAGGAAGGAAGGAAGGAAGGAAAGAAGGAAGGAGAAAACTGAAAGGAAGGGAAGGGGAAGGAAGAAAAGAAGGAAGGAATGAAGGGGTGAAGAAAAGGAAGGAAGGAAGGAAGGAAGGAAGGAAGGAAGGAAGGAAGGAAGGAAGGAGAAAACTGAAAGGAAGGAAGGAAGGAAGGAAGAAAGGAAGGAAGGAAGGAAGGAAGGAAAGAAGGAAGGAATAATAATAATAATAATAATAATAATAATAATAATTTTATTTATATACCGCCCTTCTCCCAAAGGACTTAGGAAGGAAGGAAGGAAGGAAGGAAGGAAGGAAGGAAGGAAGGAAGGAAGGAAGGAAGGAAGGAGAAAACTGAAAGGAAGGAAGGAAGGAAGGAAGAAAGGAAGGAAGGAAGGAAGGAAGGAGAAAACTGAAAGGAAGGAAGGAAGGAAGGAAGAAAGGAAGGAAGGAAGGAAGGAAGGAAGGAAGGAAGGAGAAAACTGAAAGGAAGGAAGGAAGGAAGGAAGGAAGAAAGGAAGGAAGGAAGGAAGGAAGGAAAGAAGGAAGGAGAAAACTGAAAGGAAGGAAGGAAGGAAGGAAGAAAGGAAGGAAGGAAGGAAGGAAGGAAGGAAGGAAGGAAGGAAGGAGAAAACTGAAAGGAAGGAAGGAAGGAAGGAAGAAAGGAAGGAAGGAAGGAAGGAAGGAAGGAAGGAGAAAACTGAAAGGAAGGAAGGAAGGAAGGAAGGAAGGAAGAAAGGAAGGAAGGAAGGAAGGAAGGAAAGAAGGAAGGAGAAAACTGAAAGGAAGGGAAGGGGAAGGAAGAAAAGGAAGGAAGGAAGGAAGGAAGGAAGGAAGGAAGGAAGGGGCGGGATGAGGAGAGGAGGAAGGGAAAAAAAAGAGGAGAAGAGAAGAGAAGAAAGGAGAGGAGAGGGGAAGGGAAGGAAGGGAGGAAGGAAGGAAGGAAGGAAAGAAGGAAGGAGAAAACTGAAAGGAAGGGAAGGGGAAGGAAGAAAAGAAGGAAGGAAGAAGGGAGGTAGGAAGGGAAGGAAGGAAGGAAGGAGGGAGTAGGAAGGAAGGAAGGGAAGGAGGAAGGAAAGGAAGGAAGGAAGGGAGGAAGAAAAGGAAGGAAGGAAGAAAGGAAGAAAGGAAGGAAGGAGAAAACTGAAAGGAAGGGAAGGGGAAGGAAGAAAAGAAGGAAGGAAGAAGGGAGGTAGGAAGGGAAGGAAGGGAAAGAGGAAGGAAGGGAAGGAAGGAAGGAAGGAAGGAAGGAAGGAAGGGAAAGAGGAAGGAAGGAAGGAAGGAAGGAAGGAAGGAAGGAAGGAAGGAGAAAACTGAAAGGAAGGAAGGAAGGAAGGAAGAAAGGAAGGAAGGAAGGAAGGAAGGAAGGAAGGAAGGAAGGAAGGAAGGAGAAAACTGAAAGGAAGGAAGGAAGGAAGGAAGGAAGAAAGGAAGGAAGGAAGGAAGGAAGGAAAGAAGGAAGGAGAAAACTGAAAGGAAGGAAGGAAGGAAGGAAGAAAGAAGGAAGGAAGGAAGGAAGGAAGGAAGGAAGGAAGGAAGGAAGGAGAAACTGAAAGGAAGGAAGGAAGGAAGGAAGAAAGGAAGGAAGGAAGGAAGGAAGGAAGGAAGGAAGGAGAAAACTGAAAGGAAGGAAGGAAGGAAGGAAGGAAGAAAGGAAGGAAGGAAGGAAGGAAGGAAAGAAGGAAGGAGAAAACTGAAAGGAAGGGAAGGGGAAGGAAGAAAAGGAAGGAAGGAAGGAAGGAAGGAAGGAAGGAAGGAAGGGGCGGGATGAGGAGAGGAGGAAGGGAAAAAAAAAGAGGAGAAGAGAAGAGAAGAAAGGAGAGGAGAGGGGAAGGGAAGGAAGGGAGGAAGGAAGGAAGGAAGGAAAGAAGGAAGGAGAAAACTGAAAGGAAGGGAAGGGGAAGGAAGAAAAGAAGAAGGGAGGTAGGAAGGGAAGGAAGGAAGGAAGGAGGGAGTAGGAAGGAAGGAAGGGAAGGAGGAAGGAAAGGAAGGAAGGAAGGGAGGAAGAAAAGGAAGGAAGGAAGAAAGGAAGAAAGGAAGGAAGGAGAAAACTGAAAGGAAGGGAAGGGGAAGGAAGAAAAGAAGGAAGGAAGAAGGGAGGTAGGAAGGGAAGGAAGGGAAAGAGGAAGGAAGGGAAGGAAGGAAGGAAGGAAGGAAGGAAGGAAGGGAAAGAGGAAGGAAGGAAGGAAGGAAGGAAGGAAGGAAGGAAGGAAGGAAGGAAGGAAGGAAGGAAGGAGAAAACTGAAAGGAAGGAAGGAAGGAAGGAAGAAAGGAAGGAAGGAAGGAAGGAAGGAAGGAAGGAAGGAAGGAGAAAACTGAAAGGAAGGAAGGAAGGAAGGAAGGAAGAAAGGAAGGAAGGAAGGAAGGAAGGAAAGAAGGAAGGAGAAAACTGAAAGGAAGGAAGGAAGGAAGGAAGAAAGGAAGGAAGGAAGGAAGGAAGGAAGGAAGGAAGGAAGGAAGGAAGGAGAAGGAACTGAAAGGAAGGAAGGAAGGGAAAGAAAGGAAGGAAGGAAGGAAGGAAGGAAGGAAGGAAGGAAGGAGAAAACTGAAAGGAAGGAAGGAAGGAAGGAAGGAAGAAAGGAAGGAAGGAAGGAAGGAAGGAAGGAAAGAAGGAAGGAGAAAACTGAAAGGAAGGGAAGGGGAAGGAAGAAAAGGAAGGAAGGAAGGAAGGAAGGAAGGAAGGAAGGAAGGGGCGGGATGAGGAGAGGAGGAAGGGAAAAAAAAGAGGAGAAGAGAAGAGAAGAAAGGAGAGGAGAGGGGAAGGGAAGGAAGGGAGGAAGGAAGGAAGGAAGGAAAGAAGGAAGGAGAAAACTGAAAGGAAGGGAAGGGGAAGGAAGAAAAGAAGGAAGGAAGAAGGGAGGTAGGAAGGGAAGGAAGGAAGGAAGGAGGGAGTAGGAAGGAAGGAAGGGAAGGAGGAAGGAAAGGAAGGAAGGAAGGGAGGAAGAAAAGGAAGGAAGGAAGAAAGGAAGAAAGGAAGGAAGGAGAAAACTGAAAGGAAGGGAAGGGGAAGGAAGAAAAGAAGGAAGGAAGAAGGGAGGTAGGAAGGGAAGGAAGGGAAAGAGGAAGGAAGGGAAGGAAGGAAGGAAGGAAGGAAGGAAAAGAGGAAGGAAGGAAGGAAGGAAGGAAGGAAGGAAGGAAGGAGAAAACTGAAAGGAAGGGAAGGGGAAGGAAGGAAGAAAGGAAGGAGGAAGGTAGGAAGGAAGGGAAGGAGGGAGGAAGAAAAGGAAGGAAGGAAGGAGGGAGGTAGGAAGGGAAGGAAGGAAGGAAGGAAGGAGGGAGTAGGAAGGAAGGAAGGGAAGGAGGAAGGAAAGAAGGAAGGAAGGAAGGGAGGAAGAAAAGGAAGGAAGGAAGGAAGGAAGGAAGAAAGGAAGGAAGGAGAAAACTGAAAGGAAGGGAAGGGGAAGGAAGAAAAGAAGGAAGGAAGAAGGGAGGTAGGAAGGGAAGGAAGGAAGGAGGGAGTAGGAAGGAAGGAAGGGAAAGAGGAAGGAAGGGAAGGAAGGAAGGAAGGAAGGAAGGAAGAAAAGAAGGAAGGAAGAAGGGAGGTAGGAAGGGAAGGAAGGAAGGAGGGAGTAGGAAGGAAGGAAGGGAAAGAGGAAGGAAGGGAAGAAGGAAGGAAGGAAGGAAGGAAGGAAGGAAGGAAGAAGGGAGGTAGGAAGGGAAGGAAGGAAGGAGGGAGTAGGAAGGAAGGGAAAGAGGAAGGAAGGAAGGAAGGAAGGAAGGAAGGAAGGAAGGAAGGAAGGAAGGAAAGCAGCAGCTGAGCAATGGCTCTATGCCTCCGGGCGATGCCCTCCTTGACCCCAGGGCCCTGTCTGCTCCACACAATGGCGCAACCTCTGCACGCGCCAGCGAAACCGCGCACGATCCGGACCGCCCCATTGGAGAGAGAGAGCGCGAGAGCTGAAGCATTCAGCCACCGGCCAGAGAAGGCGAGTCCGCATTTAGCAAGGCTCTCCTGTTAAGTGCAACCAATTCTTCCAAGAACGCTGCCCCCCCACCCCGCAACTGGGGAAGGGGCTCAAGCACATTCTTCGTGCTTGAAGGACCGGGGGGGGGGGAGTACCCAAACAAGCCAGGTGAAACCAGGATGTAGCCACGTTCGCTCGGAGTAAGCCAGGCTGCCAGCAGCATCTCGATCTCCTGGCCTTTCCTTCACAGGACTTGGTGAGGTTCGGGACTGATTCATACGTGCATCACGCGTGGCACAACAGGGCTGTGAGAACCGGCGCCGTGCCTGCAAACAGACAGACCGTCTCCTCCTCGTCGCCAAAATGACAGCTGCAACTGACACCCCCCACCCCCCCGCCGTCAATCTCACACCTACAGGAATCGCTTGAGGGAAGATGGGAGGAAAAGAACGCTTCGATCTGCCAGATTACTTCTTACAACAGAAAGCCAGGAAAATGGCTTCTTTTTAATTTTATTTATGATGGTGATGATGATGATGATGATGGTTATTAACTTCTGGGAAAGCGGCTTTGAGAGAGCCAGAGCATTGAAAAAACACCCAAGGAGTGCAATCGTGCCTGTTAGTGCGAGATATTTCCTAACACCTAACCAGGAACAGGGGCCGAGGAGACGGAGGGCACAAAAATTTTAATAAAAAGATAAAATATACAAGGGAAGAGTCAGGGGCCTCAATCATTCACAAGACCACTCACAGGGATCGTGTGTTGTGTATCAGGCCTTTTCAACCTTTTCACCCACTGTGCCACTTTTAGGATAGGGCAACATCCGAGGACCACCAGTCACCCAGCAAGGGGTCAAAAACTTGATGACCCCCCCAAAAAGGAAAAAAGTGATGGACAGGTAGTCCTCGACTTACAACAGTTCGCTTAGTGACTGTTCGAAGTTACAATGGCACTGGGAAAAGTGCCCCCCAGGCCACAGCCGAGCAAGACACCTGCCTGCCCGCCCGGCGGCGCTCTTCCTCCTGTCCGAGGTTTTCGTTGTTGTGAGCATTTCTGTTCAGGATTGGCAGCGGGGGTGGGGTGGGGGAAAGTTTGGTTTTTATTTCCCCCCCCCCACGTCTGCTGGGTGGTTGCAGCAGGTTTTGGTCCCTTCACATGACCCTGGGACACTGTGACCGTCATAAATATGAATCATCTGAATGCAAATGCCAAGCATCCGAATGTAAATCACAAGACCCTGGAGATGCTGCAACATTCCAGCTGATCGGCGCTTCCTCTGGGCTCAGCTGAAGTGCCAGGATCGGTGCTGAGCTCCAGCTGGATCCTGGCGCTGATCCTGGCGCTTCCGCTGAGCCCCGACAGCCCTGCAGCTCCAGCCGTCTCTCGCTCAGGCTTGGGCGGTGCCGCCACCGGTTCGGCTCCTTCCCCTCCCCCGCTACCACTTTCCTAGGATGGTCGCTTACCACAAGTGCCAGGTGCCAATGTACCACAGGTGGTACCCGTACCATGGGTTGAAAAGCCCTGTTGTATCTCCTTACACCAGGGGTGGGCAATCCTGGCTCTTTTATGAGACTTGTGGACTTCAACTCCCAGAATTCCGGAGCCAGCCACGCTGAGGGGAAAGGGAGAGGTTTCCAAGCTGAGCCAGGCTGGCTCAGGGATTCTGGGAGTTGAAGTCCTCCAGTCAAAAAAGAGCCAAGGTTGCCTACCTCTGCCCTAGACCTTATTAAGGCGTCACTGGCTTCATAAGTGGTTGAACCCGTACAAGTAACTCTTTAAGAGAGTAAACTAGGTTTGAACGAGCCATTTCTTACTTAGCACAAAGTGAGAACCCAGGGCCTCCGAGGAATGGCTGGCATACTCATACGGTAAAGATATAAATAAATAACACACCATAATCTGGCATTGCAGCAATCTAGGAGTACAAGTGCACTTGATCATCTCTGCGTTCATTTGTGAACCAATGATAAAACCATCTTAACTTGGTTTGCAATGAATGGTTTGCTGGTACTGAAGGTTGGCAACTGCAGGTTCATGCCATAGTCCTTCCTTCCTCCCTCCCTCCCATACCCATCTCCCTTCCTTCTTTCCTCCCTCCCTCACATATCCATCTTCTTTCCTTCCTTCCTTCCTCCCTCATATCAATCTCCCTTCCTTCCTTCTTTCCTTCCTCCCTCCCTCACATCCTACCTCATATCAATCTCCCTTCCTTCTTTCCTTCCTTCCTCCCTCACATCCTACCTCATATCAATCTCCCTTCCTTCTTTCCTTCCTTCCTCCCTCATATATCCATCTTTCCTTCCTTCCTCCCTCATACCAATCTCCCTTCCTTCCTCCCTCGCTCCCATACCCATCTCCCTTCCTTCCTTCCTCCCTTCCTCACATGTCCATCTTCTTTCCTTCCTTCCTCATACAAATCTCCCTTCCTCTTCCTTCTTTCCTCCCTCCCTCCCTCACATATCCATCTTTCCTTCCTTCCTTCCTTCCTTTCTTCCTCATACCAATCTCCCTTCCTTCTTTCCTCCCTCCCTCACATATCCATCTTCTTTCCTTCCTTCCTTCCTCCCTCATACCAATCTACTGTCCTTCCTCCCTCCCTCCCTCCCTTTCTTTTTGCTTTCTTATAGTTGCCCATTTCTGGTGGTGGCGCAGTGGTTAGAACGCCGTATTACAGGCTAACTCTGCCCTCTGACAGCAGTTCGATCCTTATGGGGCTCAAGGCTGACTCAGCCTTCCGTCCTTCCGAGGTCAGCAAAATGAGGACCCAGATTGTTGGGGGCAAGAGGCCGACTCTGCAAACAGCCCAGAGAGGGCAATATGTAAGTCTCAGCGCTATCGCTATTGCTATTTTTCAATCGGCTCTGGGTGGCACTCAATCAAAAGGCTGGCAAAATCACATTAACACTATATCGGCAATAATTCCATAGTGTAGCAACCCACTTCTCAAATTTTATGCCAGCCTCGCAACGTCACTCTCTTGGGAACCAAGAAAAAGACTCAGCCCGTCAGTGGGAAGGAAACACGGATAAATTTGCAGGCTTTTTTTTTTTAAAATGCAACGTTATCTTTTCCCAGGAGCGGATTATCCCCCCTTGCCTTGCGGAACGTAACAAGAGTGCATTTTGAAGAATGGAGCTACAGACGGATCAAGAAAGTAAATCTGCTAATATTGTAATGCTCTTAGTCGAGTCCCGCTTGGAAGAGCGGGCGCGGGGCCGGTCGGGAGGAAGGCTGCAGAACTAGAGAGGGGCACAAAACGGGCAACCCAAGCGGAGGAATTTTTTTTATCCAAAAGGGAACAAGAAAAGAGGTCACAGAGGTCGGGGCAAAATTGACATGCTGTGACAATTAAAAACCGGGTGGACTTTCTCAGCCTCCTTATATTCAAAGATCATGATATTCAAAACCCAGTGAGTTCACCCAGGCAGTTCGTCTCGCCCCCACGAAGCCTTCAGGTGGCACACAGCTCAGCTATGAAATCGGCCCTTTCTCTTCCCCAGATGGTGATGTCAATCGTGGAGATGGTTTTGAAAGGAGAGAGACCAAATCTATGGAGGAGAAAGCTGGGGGGGGGGGCGCGAAGGGGGGTCCATAGTGACCATGAATGGGGGCTGTATGGTTCCAGAACCAGAGGTGGTAGCCACTTGGAAGTCTGAGAGGGTCAGGGCCACAAGCAGAATGGTGCTGATCCTCCCAGGTCCTCCTAGATAGAGCAGGGGTGTCCAACCTGGGCAACTTCAAGACTTGTGGACTTCAACTCCCAGAATTCCCCACCCAGCAGGGGTGTCCAACGTTGACCGTTTCAAGACTTGTGGACTTCAACTCCCAGAATTCCCCACCCAGCAGGGGTGTCCAACGTTGACCGTTTCAAGACTTGTGGACTTCAACTCCCAGAATTCCCCACCCAGCAGGGGTGTCCAACCTTGACATTTTCAAGACTTGTGGACCTCAACTCCCAGAACTCTCCAGTCAGTCAGGTTGTCCAACCTTGACCACTTCAAGCCTTGTGGACTTCAACTCCCAGAATTCCCTAGCTGGCAGGGGTGTCCAATCTTGACAGTTTCAAGACTTGTGGACTTCAACAACCAGAATTCCCCACCCAGCAGGGGTGTCCAACCTCGACCGCTTCAAGACTTGTGGACTTCAACTCCCAGAATTCCCCACCCAGCAGTTTCAAGACTTGTGGACTTCAACTCCCAGAATTCCCCACCCAGCAGGGGTGTCCAACCTCGACCGCTTCAAGACTTGTGGACTTCAACTCCCAGAATTCCCCACCCAGCAGTTTCAAGACTTGTGGACTTCAACTCCCAGAATTCCCCACCCAGCAGGGGTGTCCAACCTCGACCATTTCAAGACTTGTGGACTTCAACTCCCAGAATTCTCTGGTCCAACCTTGGCAACTTCAAGACTTGTGGACATCTTTTCACCTAGCCTGCCAAAGCTGAAACCGATCCTGGTCTAGCTAGCATTAGGTCTGGACCGGCAGCACGCTCTTCTCCAAACCAGGTTAAGGGATGCAGGGATGGCAAATGACTCACTCTCGTAAGCAAAATAAAATAAAATAAATAAATAAATAAATAAAATACCTTTCCTTCCGGCATTTATCTGTGTTCACGTTACGCAAGCCGATTACTCAGGGTGCATCTCATTTGTTCCTGAGAGAGTCGTGCAAAGGAAAAGGGGCGGATAACAACTCCGACTGCATCCAGGTTTCCCGTTTCTTCTCCCGGTGCCCTAGTCTTCTCCCCCCCCCCCCAAAAAGTTGTTCCAGCAGATCTTTGTGGCTTCTACCCATCCACCGTGGTGGCCCCAAAATTGAAAATCCTGCCTCTGTGCACAGCCACAATCTTGGGAGCTGAAGCTCCTGCGGGCAATTGAGGCACAGCGGATGCAAACCCATGTAAAAAAAGTTCAAGAAGTGGTTTATAAGTAAACCAGAACAACTATCAAGCGGTAAACAATCCTGGAAATGAAGGAAAGACCAATTCAGACAAACAAAAAAAAAGCGAAAGGCAAACAGGGCAATCAAGGAACTGCCACGAAGAAAACAACACGCCCCAGCAACACGGATAGGGTGAGCTATGATCTATCAACAGAGAGCAAGGCTCACTCCCTCCTCGCACTGAGGATGTTCCCTAGCTGGGTCAAGAAACGTCTGTAAGAAAACCACCATGCTCAGAGAGCGCCAAGGACCCCACAGTCCTCCTCCTCCTCCCTTCAAACCCCCCTCTCTTCTAGCACTGATGATGCTCCCTACTTGGGTCATGAAACGTCTCCAAGAAACCCACCCAGCTCAGAATGCACCAAGGACCCCACAGTCCTCCTCCTCCTCTTCTCCACAAACCTCACTTCCTTCTAGCACTGATGATGTTACCTAATTGGGTTGTGAAACGTCTGCAAGGAGACAACCCAGCTCAGAGGGCGCCAAGGACCCCACAGTCGTCGTCCTCCTCCTCCTCCCTTCAAACCCCCCTCTCTTCTAGCACTGATGATGTTCCCTAGCTGGGTCATGAAACGTCTGCAAGAAAGCAAGCCAGCTCTGAGAGCACCAAGGACCCCACAGTCCTCCTCCTCCTCTTCTCCACAAACCTCAGTTCCTTCTAGCACTGATGACGTTACTTAATTGGGTCGTGAAACGTCTGTAAGGAGACCACCCAGCTCAGAGGGCGCCAAGGACGCCACAGTCCTCCTCTCTCCTCCTCCTCCTCCCCCCCTCTTTCTTCTCAACCCACCCTTCTAGCACCGATGATGTTACCTGGTCATGAAAGGTTTGCCAGAAAACCACCCAGCCCAAGGAGCACTAAGGACCCCACCACACTTCAACCCGGAGCTACAAATATTCGCTTTTATTGATCCCGTTAGTTTAATTTTTAACGCCTCACAACCAGGGTCACACATCACACAACGTCATCACCTGGACTATTGGGTTCCAGCTTAATCGGTATGGTTCGTGAATCACCTGGCTGTTATGGCTTGCAAAGGTCCCATTCAGGGCAGAGGGTTATCAGTAAACTAGACCAGAGGTCTCCAACCTATGGGCCGCGGCCCACTACCAGGCCGTGGCCTCTTGGCCACCGGGCCGCATGAGTAGCTTGGCAGTGCAGGTGTGTGCGTGCGCACCCCCCCTCCTTGTGCCACCATTGACGTGTTGTGAGGGCAACGGCAGCGCCACTAGTTTCACCCAGACAGCGGTATTGCCACGACCCTTGCATGGGCAGTGGGAACACCGTGAGCGGTAGCGCACCACACGCAGGTGGCGGCATTGCCACGAACCTTGCGCAGGGGCCGCAGCACAAGAGGAAAGCAGTAGGTGGGCCACGGCGTAAGCCTCACGTGGGCGGCAGCGTGATTTTCGCACTGGTGATAGCTCCACCAGCGACCTTCACACCACGACTCTCACGGGCGCCAGCGTTGCTGAGAGCCTCATGCGCCTGCTCGCCGTCCTGTTTGCAGGGTGCACATGCTCACGGCCTGTTTGCGCGAGCACCTGCACATGTGGCCACCGTCACATCTGTGCCTGCGCATGTGAGCCGCCTGCCCCTCCCTCTCCCATCGGGCCACCAATCCGGAAAGCTTGGAGACCCCTGAACTAGACCCCCTTGGCATAAGTCCATGAGTCATAAAAGAGCCGAGGTTGCCTACCCGTTTACACACTGAAGTAGGATGGAGAGAGATGGCGTGCTCTCCTACATACAAGTAGTTCTCAACAGACAACATTTCGCTTAGTGACCATTCAAAGTTACAACGGCACTGGAAAAAAGGAACATGACCATTTCCCACACCATTTCCCGGTCGCGGGATCAAAATTCAGACGCTTGGCGACTGGACTCATAGGTACGACGGTCGCAGCGTCCTGGAGGGGTGACGTGATGCCCTTTTGCGACCTTCTGAAAAGCCCAGTCAGTGAAGGAAGCCAGATTTGCTTAACAACGGTGTGGCTAATTTAGCCACTGCGGCGATTCGCTCAACAAGCATGCCGAGGAAGGTGGGAAAATGGGGCAAAAGCCCCTTAACAAATGTCCCACGTAGCAACATACGTTTTGGGCTCCGTTGTGGCCGTAAGTCGAGGACTGCCTGTATTATGGACTGCAAGGGCAGGTAATGGGATATCTGGGAACAGGGCTGCTGCTAAAACAGCCACTGTGAGAGGGGCCTTGGGGTCCGAGTGGACGATCGCTTGACCCTGAGCCAGCCGTGTGCAGCAGCAGCCAAAAAAGCTAACACAATCCTGGGTTGCATAAACAGAGGCCTAGAATCAATTTCACGCAAAGTATTAGTACCGCTTTACAAGCCTTAGTAAGGCCAGACCTGGAATACTGCAGCCAATTTTGGTCACCGTATCACAAAAAAGATGTTGAGTTTGGAAAAATATTTAGAAAAGAGCAACTAAGATGATCAAAGGTCTGGAGAGTAAAACATACAAAGAACGGCTGCGGCTGGCTAGTCTAAAGAAAAGAAGAAATAGGGGTGACATGAGAGCAGGATTCCAGTATCTGAGGGGCTGCCACAAGGCAGAGGGGGTCACGTTATTCTCCAAAGCACCAGAGGGAAGGATTAGAAACGGTGGGAAACTGACCAAGGAGAGAAGCAACCTGGAATTAAGGAGAAACTTCCTAACAGTGGGGACAATTAACCAGTGGAACGGCTTGCTACCAGAAGTCGTGGGCGCTTTTAATTGTGGAGATTTTTAAGAAGAGGCCGCTAAACAGTCACCTGTCTGAGATGGCATAGGGTCTCCTGCTTGAGCAGGGGGGTGGACTAGAAGACCTCCAAGGTCCCTTCCAACTCTGCTATTCTATTCTATTCTATTCTATTCTATTCTATTCTATTCTATTCTATTCTATTCTATTCTATTATTCTATTCTATTCTATTCTATTCTATTCTATTCTATTCTATTATTCTATTCTATTCTATTCTATTCTATTCTAATATTATTCTATTCTATTCTATTCTATTCTATTCTATTCCATTCCATTCCATATTTTCTATTCTATTCTATTCTATTCTATTCTATTCTATTCTATTCTATTCTATTCTATTCTATTCTATTCTATTCTATTCTATTCTATTCTATTCTATTCCATTCCATTCCATTCCATTCCATTCCACTCCACTCCACTCCACTCTTTTCTACTCTGCCACGTTATTCTCCAAAGCACCAGAGGGAAGGATTAGAAACGATGGTGGGAAACTGATCAAGGAGAGAAGCAACCTGGAATTAAGGAGAAACTTCCTGACAGTGAGGACAATTAACCAGTGGGACAGCTTGCCACCAGAAGTTGTGGGTACTCCAACACTGGAAGTTTTTAAGAAGAGGCTGGACAGTCACTTGTCTGAGAGGGTGTAGGTTCTCCTGCTTGAGCAGGGGGCTGGACTAGAAGACCTCCAAGGTCCCAGTTCTATTCCATTCTAAGTCATGCCATAACCCATCGGGTAGAGCCTTTTTCCTAGCCCTGGCTTCGTATTACACCTGGCTGGGCACCTGACAAGGACAGCTAGAGGCCATGTTCCTCTCACGGAGAAGCAGGCCGGGCAGGATCCTGGCCCAACGTTTCCTGCTTCAGACAATCAGGAATATCTCGTCGGGATGGCCCCAGGCCCTTCTGGGGGCTCTTGCCCAGATTACAGGGGGTCCTTGACGTGTCGGCACAACTGAGCTTAAAATTTGCCTGGCTGAACAAGATAGCCGTTAAGCGAGTTTCGCCTCATCATGCCACAGTTGTTAAGTGGAGCCCTATGGTTGTTAAACGAAATCATTCGGTTGTTAAACGAATCCCCTCCCCACTGACTTGGCTTGTTGGAAGGTCACAAACAGTGACCACACACGGCCCCAGGACACAGCAGCCGCCATAAATACATGCGTCTGAATTTTGATCAGGTGACCACGGGGAAGCTGCAACGGTTGTAAAGCGCGAAAAACACTCGCAAGTCGCTTTTTCCAGTGTCGTTGTAACTTTGAATGGTCGCTAAACGAAGGGTTGTTAAGCCAGGGACTGGCAGGATTTGTATCAAGCCTAATAATAATAATAATAATAATAATAATAATAATAATAATAATAATAATAATAATAATAATAATAATAATAAGAAGAAGAAGAAGAAGAAGAAGAAGAAGAAGAAGAAGACGAAGAAGAAGTTGGAAGGGACCCTGGAGGTCTTCTAGTCCAACCCCCTGCTCAGGCAGGAAACCCTATACCATTTCAGACAAATGGCTGTCCAGTCTCTTCTTAAAGACTTCCATTGTTGGAGCATTCACCACCTCTGGAGTCCAGGAGTTCCACTGGTTAATTGTTCTCACTGTCAGGAAGTTTCTCCTTAGTTCTAGGTTGCTTCTCTCCTGGATGAGTTTCCATCCGTTGCTTATTGTCCTGCCTTCAGGGGCTTTGGAGAATAGCTTGACTCCCTCTTCTTTGGGGCAGCCCCTTGATATACTGGAACGCTGCTATCATGTCCCTCCTCGTCCTTCTCTTCCTTAAACTAGACACATCCAATTCCAGCAACCGTTCCTTATATATGTTGTAGGAACTGGGGACGTGGTCAGCAACCTATCCAGGGCAAGGACACTATCCTGCAGCTATGTAATATCCCAAAAGTTAAATAAAATCCTCCACATCTAGGGAACTAATGCGCTTTAAAAAGAAATAGGTGTGGTCCCTTCTCATGCTATGAAAAGATTCTTTTCTTCCTAAGAGCAGGAAATTAACTGACCTGAAAATTAAATGCAGCTAAGTCAACTCAGAGCTTATCGAGGGGGGAAAAAAGCCGTGAGTAAACAGGCAGGGCTGACAGTGCGCGCGCGCACACACACACACACACACAGAGTCAGGGCATCGGGACCATTTGGGAACGAGAACCAGGGTGTGGAGCCTGGCAACGTTCAGAAGGAAGCCATCAGCCAGCCCGTAGCTACTTACGCCAACGTCTCCTGCGCCAGAGAAAGACGGAGGAGCGTCTGAATTGTACCACCTCGACAATCAGGGTGGAACCCACATTGCCGAAGTTCACGAACCCCAGAAGACAAGCTCAGGATCCAGAAAGATCTTGACAAACTCGAACCATGGGCCCTGTCCAGCAAAAATGAACTTCAATGTGGACAAAAGCAAAGTTTTATATTTAGGAAGGAAAAAAAACCAAAGGTGTAAGTACAGACTGGGCAAGACCCGGCTCCAAAACAGCCACTGTGAGAGTGGACCTAGGAGTCCGAGTGGACGATCCCTTGACCGTGAGCCAGCCGTGTGCGGCAGCAGCCAAAAAAGCTAATACAATCCTGGGTTGCATAAACAAAGGCATAGAATCAAGATCACGCAAAGTGTTAGTACCGCTTTATAAAACCCTGGTAAGGCCACACCTGGAATATTGCAGCCAATTTTGGTCACCGAATCACAAAAAAGATGTTGAGAGTTTGGAAGGAATTCAGAGAAGAGCAACTAAGATGATCCAAGGCCTGGAGACCAAAACATACGAAGAACGGCTGCGGGACTTGGGTTTGGCTAGTCTAAAGAAAAGAAGGACTAGGGGTGACATGATAGCACTAGTCCAGTATTTGGGGGGCTGCCACAAAGAAGAGGGGTTCAAACTATTCTCCGAAGCACCAGAGGGCAGGAGAAGAAACAATGGTTGGAAACTGATCAAGGAGAGAAGCAACCTGGAATTAAGGAGAAATTTCCTAACACGGAAGACAATTAACCAATGGAACAACTTGCCTCCAGAAATCGGGGGTACTCCAACACTGGAGGTTTTTAAGAAGAGACTGGACAGTCACTTGTCTGAGACGGTATAGGACAGGTTCTGCTGCTTGACCAGGGGGCTGGACTAGAAGACCTCTGAGGTCCCTTCCAACTCTGATTCTATTCTATTCTATTCTATTCTATTCTATTCTATTCTATTCTATTCTATTCTATTCTATTCTATTCTATATTCTATTGTATTCTATTCTATTTTCTATTCTATTCTATTCCATTTTCTATTCTCCATTCTATTCTATTCTATATTCTATTGTATTCTATTCTATTTTCTATTGTATTCTATTCCATTTTCTATTTTCTATTCTTCTATTCTATTCTATTCTATTCTATTCTATTCTATTCTATTCTATTCTATTCTATTTTCTATTCTATTCTATTCCATTTTCTATTCTCCATTCTATTCTATTCTATATTCTATTGTATTCTATTCTATTTTCTATTCTATTCTATTCCATTTTCTATTTTCTATTCTTCTATTCTATTCTATTCTATTCTATTCTATTCTATTTTCTATTCTATTCTATTCCATTTTCTATTCTCCATTCTATTCTATTCTATATTCTATTGTATTGTATTCTATTTTCTATTCTATTCTATTCCATTTTCTATTCTCTATTCTATTCTATTCTATTCTATTCTATTCTATTCTATTCTAGATTTTTTTCTTTTTTCTATTCTATTCTATTCTATTCTATTCTAGATTCTTTTCTTTTTTCTATTCTATTCTATTCTATTCTATTCTATTCTATTCTATTCTATTCTATTCTATTCTATTCTATTCTATTTTCTATCCTGTCCTATTCTATTCTATTCCCAGCCAATTAACACAACACTCATGCATGTTGAGTGAGGCCACAAGTCCCATCGCTTAACCAATGTGGTCAAGAAGCAGATGCCAAGGTACCTTCAACCGACAAATCAGCCTTACTCTATACAGCAAGGATGGTCAGCTTTCCCTTCCCCCCTTACTAGTTTTGCCCCAATTTTACGACTTTACTTGCCACCCTTATTGGCAAGTGGTTGTTCAATGAGTCACAGGGTTGTTAAGTGACTCCAGCTTCCCCCACTGACTTTGCTTGTCAGAAGGCCGCAAAAAGGGGAATGACGTGAGACTCCGGGACGCTGTGACTGTCGTAAATATGAGCCTCCGAATTTTGATTACCTGAGTCTGCGGATGCTGCCAGGGTCGTTAAGTGTGGGAAAACGGTCATAGGCCACTTCTGTTTGAACGGTTACTAAACGGGTGGCTGTAAGACGAGGAACTAGCTGTGCTGAGGTTTTAAATGGAAAAGGCAGCTTTAAAACAGGGCTGGTTTTTCAACGGTCCTGGGGCAAACAGGCAGGATACGAACCAGTTTGGGAATTTCTTACCAAGGGAAACGAGAAGCTTCTTTCTTGCAAGGGAAGAGCCCCCAAACCCAGGAGCTGGTCTCTGCTCAGTACCAGATGCTCAGAAAGATTACAGAATGCCATGTAACAAAGGGCATATTTCTCCTGCCAATTAAAAGCCACAGCAACCCAGCAGCTGTATTCTTAATTTCTCTGCGTGCCTAAAGGACCAGCCTATTATGGTCGGTGGCTCAGTGGGTTAGGACGCTGAGCTTGTCGATCAGAAGGTCGGCAGTTTGGCGGGTCGAATCCCGAGTGCCGCGTAGCAGAGTGAGCGCCTGTTACTCGTCCCAGCTTCTGCCAACCTAGCAGTTCGAAAGCACCTAAAAATGCAAGTAGAAAAATAGGGACCACTACGGTGGGAAGGTAACAGCGTTCCCTGCGCCTTTGGCGTCTAGTCATGCCGGCCACATGACCACGGAGACGTCCTCGGACAAGCGCTGGCTCTTCGGCTTTGAAACGGAGATGAGCACCGGCCCCTAGAGTCGGAAACGACTAGCACGCATGTGCGGGGGGAACCTTTTACCTTTTAAGCCAGGAGGAAACACAGTAAACAGTGGTCCATATTAAATGGTGGTTTATCTTACACTATCTACAATATCGTACACCAGGAACGACTAGCATGCGTGTGCGGCGGAACCTTTACCTTTATTATGGTCGATGCTGGCTGAGCAGATCCAAACTTACAGGCACCACCTGGTAGGACCCAAAATGCAGACGACACAAGAGTCGAAGAGAAGCCCAGTGCGCCCACTTTCTGGAAGCAGCGATCCAAGTAATAGTAAAAGAAACTGCCAAAAGCCCTGCTTCTCCCAGTTCCAGCAACTGGTCCAGAATCAAAAGCTGCTGAGACGAGTCAGTTGTGTTTTAGTGGTCTCTCTGTAGGATTCTGGGTGATCTCTGAGCTGGGTGGTTTTCTGGTAGACGTTTCACCACCCACCTAAGGAACATCATCAGTGCTAGAAGAGAGAGGGGTTTTGCGAGGAGGAGGAGGAGGAGGAGGACTGTGGGGTCCTTGGTGCTTTCTGAGCTGGGTGGTTTCCTCGCAGACGTTTCACGACCCAACTAAGGAACGTCATCAGTGTTGGATAAGGGGAGTTGGAGAACTTAGTTGGGTCGTGAAAGGTCTGGAAGAAAACCACCCAGCTTAGACAGCACCAGAGGATCCCCAAAGTCATCCTCTTCCTCCATTCTGCTAACATCACCTCCCTTCTAGCACTTGATGTTGTTTCCTACTTGAGTTACATCTCTGCAAGAAAACAACCAAGCTCAGAGAACACCAAGGACCCCACAATCCTCTTCCTCCCTCTCTCTGCCCCCACCCCAAGGTTGGGTAATGAAACATCTGCAAAACAACCACCAAGATCAGAGAAAACACGGGGCCCAAACTCTTCCTCCTCCTCTTCCCCTCCTCCCTGTTAGCACTGATGATGTTACCTAGTTGGGTCATGAAATGTCTGCAAAAAACCCCAGCACAGGTCAGAGGACCCCCAAGGACCCCACTATCCTCCTCCTCCCTTCTAGCACTGATAGCGCTACCTAGTTGGGTCATGAAATGTCTGCCAGAAAACCAGCAAGCCCAGAGAGCAGCGAGGAGCCCTGAGCTACAAATATTCTCTTCTTTTGGTACCAACGGTCCATTTCTGTTAACAAAAGCAACCAGCACAGAAGAGCCACAATTAGTTTGGGGTCCTACTTAGGCTGGAATTGCCAGCGGTGGAATGGTTCGCTATGGGTCAATTGCCGAGTGATGGCAGGTCTACATCCTTTAAAGGCAAATGGGGGCGGGGGGGGGAAAGCTATAGGAAGCAAACTCTATGCAGATACAGTCACACCTTGAGAAGCAGCCTAACTCATTTTGGGACCATGGAACTGAAATTAATGCTTAAAAAAATGCCATTCCAGTAAATGCCCTAGACACCTGTAGACCTTGGCTATACCAGCTGCAGTATTGAAGTTGGGATGAACAAAGTGGGATACACACAGGACAGGGGTAGGCAACCTTGGCTCTTTTATGACTGGTGGACTTCAACTCCCAGAATTCCTGAGCCAGCATGGGGGAACTGTGGCCCCTTCGTGACTGGTGGACTTCAACTCCCAGAATTCCTCAGCCAGCATGGGGGAACTATGGCCCCCTTTATGACTCGTGGACTTCAACTCCCAGAATTCCTCAGCCAGCAGGGGGGAACTATGGCCCCTTCGTGACTGGTGGACTTCAACTCCCAGAATTCCTCAGCCAGCATGGGGGAACTGTGGCCCCTTCGTGACTGGTGGACTTCAACTCCCAGAATTCCTCAGCCACCATGGGACAACTGTGGCCCCCTTCATGACTGGTGGACTTCAACTCCCAGAATTCCTCAGCCACCATGGGAGAACTATGGCCCCCTTCATGACTGGTGGACTTCAACTCCCAGAATTCCTGAGCCAGCATAGGGGAACCATGGCCCCCTTCATGACTGGTGGACTTCAACTCCCAGAATTCCTCAGCCAGCATGGGGGAACTATGGCCCCCTTTATGAGTGGTGGACTTCAACTCCCAGAATTCCTCAGCCAGCATGGGGGAACTGTGGCCCCTTCGTGACTGGTGGACTTCAACTCCCAGAATTCCTCAGCCACCATGGGGGAACTGTGGCCCCTTCATGACTGGTGGACTTCAACTCCCAGAATTCCTCAGCCACCATGGGAGAACTATGGCCCCCTTCATGACTGGTGGACTTCAACTCCCAGAATTCCTCAGCCAGCATGGGGGAACTATGGCCCCCTTTATGACTCGTGGACTTCAACTCCCAGAATTCCTCAGCCAGCAGGGGGGAACTATGGCCCCCTTCATGACTTGTGGACTTCAACTCCCAGAATTCCTGAGCCAGCATGGGGGAACTGTGGCCCCTTCGTGACTGGTGGACTTCAACTCCCAGAATTCCTCAGCCAGCATGGGGGAACTGTGGCCCCTTCGTGACTGGTGGACTTCAACTCCCAGAATTCCTCAGCCACCATGGGAGAACTGTGGCCCCCTTCATGACTGGTGGACTTCAACTCCCAGAATTCCTCAGCCACCATGGGAGAACTATGGCCCCCTTCATGACTGGTGGACTTCAACTCCCAGACTTCCTCAGCCAGCATGGGGGAACTATGGCCCCCTTTATGACTCGTGGACTTCAACTCCCAGAATTCCTCAGCCAGCAGGGGGGAACTATGGCCCCCTTCATGACTTGTGGACTTCAACTCCCAGAATTCCTGAGCCAGCATGGGGGAACTGTGGCCCCTTCGTGACTGGTGGACTTCAACTCCCAGAATTCCTCAGCCACCATGGGAGAACTATGGCCCCCTTCATGACTGGTGGACTTCAACTCCCAGAATTCCTGAGCCAGCATAGGGGAACCATGGCCCCCTTCATGACTGGTGGACTTCAACTCCCAGAATTCCTCAGCCAGCATGGGGGAACTATGGCCCCCTTTATGAGTGGTGGACTTCAACTCCCAGAATTCCTGAGCCAGCATGGCTCAGCATGGAAACCTCTCCCTTTCCCCTCAGCGTGGCTGGCTGAGGAATTCTGGGAGTTGAAGTCCACGAGTCATCAAAGAGCCAAGGTGGCCTACCCCTGGGCTACTAGACCGACGCAATTCCAGCAAACGTTCCTTATATGTTTATATAAGCACCTGTAAATGAAAACTATTCTCTCTTTCCTTTCTAGCTTTGCCAGGCAAAGGGATCCACGCTGAAAGAGCAAACCGGTGGAGCAGGCCCCCTGCTTGTAGAGTGTAATCAAAAATGGAGAACTGAAAATTGCGGTTCAAAAGACACTGGTAATAGCCAGATGCCATGCTGCTAGCCCTCAACGTACGGTCGCAATCGCGCCCCAAATCTCCGCTGTTTGCCCCATTTTACCACCTTTCCTGCCACTGTTGTTAAATGAATCGCTGCGGCCGTCATAAGAGCCAGTTGCCAAGCGGCCGAATTTTGATCATGTGACCCCCGGGATGCTGCAATGGTCGTAAGCGTGAAAAACGGTCGTAAGTCCGTTTTTTTCCAGGGCCACTGTAACTCTGAACGGTCACCAAACAAAACGGTTGTAAGTCGAAGGTTACCTATATTTTGGTGGGATTTACAGGGAAGATTCCACAAAAGTCATTATTTCAGCAAAAGGGTCGTCAAACTTTAGCGCAAAGCTCCTCTCTGCTTGAGACGCCAACAATGAAATCGAAAAGCAGACTGTTGTTTACGTTTGCAGTGTTTGTAAACATTTCCTCTGTCTAGAAAAGTATTACAACGATACACAGTTGAGTAAGTCACAAGACGCTGTGCAAACATTCAGAACAAACACAAAGGGGGGGAAAAACACACAAATATTTTGGAGGATTTTGCTTCTCATTCGCCCTTTCCCTAGACACATTCCTTATCATGAGGGTCAGGGTCACTGCAAGGATAAATCCTTGTCTCAGCCAAACAACTACATTCAAAGTTTCAAAGAAAATGAAAATAATCTCTAAAGTGCCAAGGTTTATCAGCAAATTACCGGGGGATTAGAATCCACTTTAGTAATGCAAGAAATAGAATACTAAGGTGGTTTGTATGTAATACATAAAAAACGGGGGGGGGGGGAGAGTTGGGGGCGTGGAGGGGGGGAGAAGGCCCGGAGACAGTAGAAACAATAAATATTTTTATTTAATATAATAAACAAGGAGAAGCAATAAATATAATAGCTTTTCATTTTAACTCCTACACTTTCGTCTTGTATGCTTTTTTTAAAAAAAAACTTTTATCGGGATGTTCAGCCTTGACAACTTTAGGGCCTGTGGATTTTAAGACCTATGGACTTCAAATCCCAGAATTCCCCAGCCTGCTTTAAGATGGGCGGATTTCACCTCCCAGAATCCCCCAGCCAGCTATGCTTTAACATGGGTTGACTTCAACTCCCAGAACCCCTCAGCCAGCATGCTTTAAGATGGGTGGACTTCCTGCTGGCTGGGGAATTCTGGGAGTTGAAGTCCACAAGCCTTAAAATTGCCAAGGTTGGACACCCCTGATCTAGACAAAGAGGCAAAACCTGAACAGAAAAACATTCCTATTCTATACACTGGATTTTGAGTGACTCACAATGATCTAAGGCTGAATCTAAAGATCCACTTCCTTTAAAAAAACTTATCCGATTCAAGATGATATGCAAGAGCCTCGCTAAACTGTTAAGAAGGTTTAAAGGCCATTTTATAAGCTTATAACTTAACTCTGAACAAATGGGATAAAATGCCTCATTCTTCGTGCCAACTCAACAAAGCCCTTATATTCCCAACCTTGAGAGTTGCCAAAGTAGGGCCAGCTGGGGAAAAAAAGTGGTTTTGTCACAATTTCAGAGGATTCATTGTTTTTCGTAAACTTTCAGAGAGAGAGAGAGAGAAGATTCTCGCCCGGACTCCTTTTATCCCATTTAAAGAAGGCCCGCTGTGTGTTCTGGATAGTCTTTCCCACTTCATCACACAGGAAGTCCTCAACCTACGACAATTGAGGCCCAAATTTATGTGGCTAAGCGAGACATTCGTTAAATGAGTTTTGCCGCATTTTATGACCTTTCCCGCCAGAGTTGATAAGCGAATCGCTGCAGTTCTTCAGGACCACAGAGTGTGGCGTCCCCCCCGGCAACTTTGCTTGTTCCGACAGTCGCAAAAGGAGATCGCCTGACCTCGGTACTGTCATAAATAGGAGCCAGTTGGCAATCCTTTGAATTTTGATCACGTGACACACGCAACGGTTGTAAGCATGAAAGAGGGTCCCTTTTTTCACGGCCTCTGCAAGGTCAGACAAATGAACAGTTGTAAGTCAAGGACTATGGGTAATCATACAGAGAAGAGGGAGTCAAGCTCTTCTCCAAAGCCCCTGAAGGCAGGACAAGAAGCAACGGATGGACACTAAATCAAGGAGAGAAGCAACCTGGAACTAAGGAGAAACTTCCTGACAGTGAGAACAACTAACCAGTGGAACAACCTGCCTCCAGAAGCTGTGAATGCTCCAACACTGGAAGTTTCTAAGAAGAGACTGGACAACCATTTGTCTGAAATGATACAGGGTTTTCTGCCTGAGCGAGGGGTTGGACTAGATGACCTCCAAGGTCCCTTCCAACTCTATTATTATTATTATTATTATTATTATTAACAACCTGCCTCCAGAAGCTGTGAAGGCTCCAACACTGGAAGTTTTTAAGAAGAGACGGGACAGCCATTTGTCTGAAATGATATAGGGTTTTCTGCCTGAGCGAGGGGTTGGACTAGATGACCTCCAAGGTCCCTTCCAACTCTATTATTATTATTATTATTATTATTATTATTATTATTATTATTATTATTATTATTATTATTATTATTATTATTATTATTATTAACAACCTGCCTCCAGAAGCTGTGAAGGCTCCAACACTGGAGGTTTTCAAGAAGAGACGGGACAGCCATTTGTCTGAAATGATATAGGGTTTTCTGCCTGAGCGAGGGGTTGGACTAGATGACCTCCAAGGTCCCTTCCAACTCTATTATTATTATTATTATTATTAACAACCTGCCTCCAGAAGCTGTGAAGGCTCCAACACTGGAGGTTTTCAAGAAGAGACTGGACAGCCATTTGTCTGAAATGATATAAGGTTTCCTGCCTGAGCGAGGGTTGGACTAGATGACCTCCAAGGTCCCTTCCAACATTATTATTATTAAGTGTGTGGATGCAAATAAACCCTACACACAATTATGTACTATGCCTCAATCCCCAAAACAGAGCTAGACAACTGAAATGTTGGGGTTAAAAGCACCACCTCTACCAAATAATAAAAACATAGCACAGGTAATTCCTCAACATATATCCTTTGATTTAATGACGTAATCAAAATTCGGACGCTTGGCCACCGACTCATATTTATGACGGTTGCAGTGTCCCAAGGACACATGTTCACCTTCTGACAAGCAAAGTCAATGGGGGAAGCCGGATTCACTTAACGACCATGTTACTAACTTAAATGACTGCAGCGATTTGCTTAACAAATGTGGCAAGAGAGGTCGTAAAGCGGGGCAAAAAAACTCACTTAACTTGCTTAAGAACAGAAATCTTGGCCTCCATTGTGGTCGTAACTTGAGGACTACCTGTACAGAGGGGTGAAAACAAAATGAAATCTAAGAACAATAAATGACAGATTACTTAACCCTAAACCTCAGCTTATGACACGGGTCTTCAAACTTGGCCCTTTTATGACTTGTGGACTTCAACTCCCACGCGTGGCTGGCTGAGGAACTCTGGGAGTTGAAGTCCACAAGTCTTAAAGTGGTCAAGTTTGAAGACCCCTTTCTTAAAGCATCCTGGCTGAGGAATTCTGGGAGTTGAAGTCCACCAGTCATCAAAGGGCCAAGTTGGAAGACCCCTGTCTTAAAGCATCCTGGCTGAGGAATTCTGGGAGTTGAAGTCCACCAGTCATCAAAGGGCCAAGTTGGAAGACCCCTGTCTTAAAGCATCCTGGCTGAGGAATTCTGGGAGTTGAAGTCCACCAGTCATCAAAGGGGCAAGTTGGAAGACCCCTGTCTTAAATCGTCCTGGCTGAGGAATTCTGGGAGTTGAAGTCCACAAGCCATAAAAGGGCCAAGTTGGAACACCCGTCTTAAAGCATCATGGCTGAGGAATTCTGGGAGTAGAAGTCCACCAGTCATAAGAGGGCCAAGTTGGAAGACCCCTGGAGTTGATGTCCACAAGCCATAAAAGTGCCAAGTTGGAAGACCCCTGTCTTAAAGCATCCTGGCTGAGGAATTCTGGGAGTTGAAGTCTACAAGTCGTAAAAGGGCCAAGTTGGAAAACCCCTGACTTATGAAAACAATTAGGACTAGAATTTCAGTGGGTAAAAGAGGTGGCTGTTAAGTGACTTGCGCCGGATTTTTTGACTTTTGCCACAGGTAAGCAAAACACTACAGTTGTTAAGTGAATCATGTTGTCGTTCAGCAAGTCAGGTTTCCCCCCACTGAGTTTGCTCGCTGGCTGGGAAGGGCGCAATCAGTGACCCCGTGGCCCTGGGACGCTGAAACCTTGTAAATACATGCCAGTTCTCCAGCACCCCAATTCTGATCACATCGCTCTCAAGATGCTGCAATGGTCGTAAGTGTGAGGCCCCGTCACAAGTCGCTTTTGTGCTGTTGTAACTTGGGAAAGTCGCTGAGCGAACGGTTGTAAATCAAGGACCAGACCCGCCTCCGTCGATGGAGAGCGGATGAGAACCCAGCTGCCCTACTCTGTAGGCAACAAGAAACAGGTCTTTAAAGAATTGTCAAAGTACAACAGAGGTGTGGTTGCAACAACTCCTGGGCAGATGTGATTCCCTACAGCAGGTGCAGCCACAGAGGCAGGTGCAGCCACAGAGAAAGCCCACAGGCCCACAAGATGACACCGCTGGGTGGATGGGACCCCGGAGGGCCAGATCTTACCAGCCAGACAGGACCAACAAGACAGAAGGGGGGGGGGAAAGCTTGGTTGTATAAACAGAGACACAGAACCAAACTCACGAGAAGTATTAGTACCGTTTTGTTAAAAGCCTTAGTAAGCCCACGCCGGGAATGATGCATCCAGTTTGGGTCACCACATTCCAAAAAAGATGTGGAGACTTTGGAAAAAATGCAAAGAAGAGCAACTAAGATGATTGAAGGCCTGGAGACTAAAACATATGAAGAACGGGGGCAGGAATTGGGTATGGCCAGTCTAGAGAAAAGAAGGACTAGGGGTGACATGACAGCAGCGTTCCAATATGTCAGGGGCTGCCCCAAAGAGTGGGGGGGTGGTCAACCTATTCTCCAAAGCACCTGAAGAAAAGGAGAAGAAGCAAGGGATGGAGACCAACCGAGGAGAGAAACAACCTGGAATTCAGGAGAAACCTCCTAGCAGTGAGAGCAATTAACCAGCGGAACTCCTGGCCTCCTGAAGTTGTGGGTGCTCCATCACTGGAGGCTTTTAAGAAGAGACTGGACAGCCATGTGTTTGAAATGGTCTAGGGTCTGCTGCTTGAGCAGGGGGCTGGATTAGAAGACCTCCAAGGTCCCTGGAGGTAGTGACAGATTTTATTTTCCTGGGCTCCAAGATCACCGCAGATGGGGACTGTAGCCAAGAAATTAAAAGACGCTTGCTCCTGGGGAGGAAAGCCATGGCAAATCTAGACAGCACACTAAAAAGCAGAGACGTCACCCTGTCAACAAAAGTGCGTATAGTCAAGGCTATGGTCTTCCCAGTTGCAATGTATGGCTGTGAAAGTTGGACCATAAGAAAGGCCGAGCGCCAAAGAATTGAGGCCTTTGAACTCTGGTGCTGGAGAAGACTCCTGCGAGTCCCTTGGACTGCAAGGCGATCAAACCGGTCGGTCCTAGAGGAGATCAACCCTGACTGCTCTTTAGAAGGCCAGATCCTGAAGCTGAAACTCAAATCCTTTGGCCACCTCATGAGAAGAAGGAAGGACTCACTGGAGAAGAGCCTCATGCTGGGAAAGGTGGAGGGCGAGAGAAGAAGGGGACGACAGAGAAGGAGGTGGCTGGATGGAGTCACTGAAGCAGGAGGCCTGAGCCTAAATGGACTCCAGAAGATGGTAGAGGACAGGAAGGCCTGGAGGAACGTTGTCCATAGGGTTGCGATGGGTCGGACACGACTTCGCAACAACAACAACAACAACAAGGTCCCTTCCAGCTCTGCGCTGATGGAATCTATTCTGATCGAAGAGGTTTCGTAGCTATCCAGGCCTAAGCCACAAAGCCTACATGTTTGTGGAATGAATTGAAGCCCTTCGGTCTATACAGGTAGTCCTCAACTTACAACAGGTTGTTTAGTCACCATTCAGAGTTACAACGGCACTGAATTTTCACATTTTGAATTACGACCTTTGCAGCATCCCCATGATCCTGTGAGCAAAACTCAGATGCTTGGCAACTGGTTTATACTTATGACCGTTGCTGTGTCCCAGGCTCACGAGATCTGCTTTCGCAACCTTTTGACAAGCAAAGTCAGGTTCACTTAACAAACAGGTTACCAACTTATCAACCCCCAGTGATTCATTTAACAACCGTGGCAGGAAAGCTCGTAAAATGGGGCAAAGCCTCACTTAGCAAATATCTCGTTTAACAGCAGAAAGGTTGGGCTAGAACAAGGGTAGGCAACCTTGGCTCTTTTATGACTCGTGGACTTTTAACTCCCAGAATTCCCGAGCCAGCTGCGCTGGCTGGGGAATTCTGGGAGTTGAAGTCCACGAGTCATAAAAGAACCAAGGTTGCCTACCCCTGGGCTAAAATATGGTTGTCGTAAGTCAAGGACTACTGCACTGGTGGAAGCAAAAGATAATTTGCAAGAACAGAAGATGTGAAGAGATAAGAGGGAAGTGTAGTTTTATTTTTACTGCAAAATACTTTCCAAAGTCCGACGTTGGGCAACTTGGAAGTCATTCTAACCCCTCCCGTCAAGTCTGTATTACTTATCTGACTATGAAGTGCAAAAATGATTTCATGGACTTTTAACGTAAACTGGGATTTTGGCCGCTATCGGCTTAAGCCTTGGACACGTACCCAGTTCCTTTTAATAAAATGGTGGATAAAACTCATGACCCGATGTTAATTGCTGCCTGGATGAACACCTGGCGTGTCCGAAAACGACCAAATGTTTAGTTTTGAGAGGCGTTCACTGTCGGGGTAAGACAACTTTATTTTCAGCAAGGAGAAATGACGGTTAGCAGTAAGATGAAACGGCAAAGAATTTAACTTGGAAGGACTGGCTTCTTCTAGGCAGCTGCAAAAAACATGAAGGTTGCAGCATGCACAAAGAAATAACAGGCTATTGTGAGAAAGGGGAGGGGGGGGAACACAGTGACGACCAGCAGACCCTCAGTTACAAAACACACCGCACCTGATTTCCTGCTTGTGCAAAGGCAGATAGTACTCAACTCATTTGGTCCTCGCACTTACAACCGCTGGACCATCCTGACCAGTTAGGGGATCAAAATTCAGACGCCTGTCAACCGGTATGTATTTACCACGGTGGGCCCATCCCGAGGTCATGTGACCACCACCTGCAACCTTCCCAGTGGGCTTCCGATAAGCAAAGTCACCGGAGGAGTGGGGGTGGGGGTGAAGGAGGAAGTGGGATTCGCTTAATGATCACTTGCTTCACTTAACAACTGCAGCGATTGGCTTAGCAACGGCGGCGATAAAGGTTGTAAAATCCAGTGGGGCTCACTCAGGAACCCGCCCTTGTTTAGCAATGAAAATTCCGGTCCCTATTGTGCATAAATTGAGGATTGCCCTTACAAGAAGTGTGTTAAAGGTGCTCTGTTTTTGTTTGGGGTTTTTTTTTTTTGCTTATTTATTCAAGACAGTACTGACTTCCAAAGAATCCCAAAACTTACAAAACAACACAATAGATCTGTCCCACTCTAGCTAACTTCAGTGTTGCCCTCTCAAGTCTCAAGTTTGGTCACCAAGACCCTTCCAAAGATAGGATAGGATAAATAGAACATGAACAGAACACAACAGAAGGATAGGATAGGATAGGATAGGATAGGATAGGATAGGATAGGATAGGATAGGATAGGATAGGATAGGATAGGATAGGATAGGACAGGACAACAGAATTGGAAGAGACCTTAGAGGTCTTCTAGTCTAACCCTCTGCTCAGGCAGGAAATCTATACCATTTCAGACAAATGGCTGTCCGGTCTCTTCTTAAAAACTTCCAGTTTTTGGAGCATTCGCAGCTTCTGGAAGCAAGGAGTTCCACTGGTTAATTGTTCTAACTGTCAAGAAGTTTCTCCTTAGTTCCAGGTTGCTTCTCTCTTTGGTGAGTTTCCATCCGTTGCTTCTTGCCCCGCCTTCAGGCACTTTAGAGAATAGCTTGACTCCCTCTTCTTTGGGGCAGCCCCTGAGATACTGGTAGACTGCTATCACCCCTAGTCCTTCTCTTCATTAGACTAGACATCCCCAATTCCAGCCGCCGTTCCTGGTATGTTTTAGCCTCCGGTCCCCTGATCCTCTTTGTTGTTCTTCTCTGCACTCTTTCCAGAGTCTCAACATCTTTTTTCGCACCGTGTTGACCAAAAACTGGGTGCCGTATGCCAAGGGGGGCCCTACCAAGCAAGGCCTTATAAAGTTTAAACTCTGGAGGTAGAACTCATTGTCCCCTCCTCCTTTGGGCTGTTCTACCAAGTAGCATCATTCAGGTATTAAGCCCTAAAAGACTTCAGGCATTCTGACCGGTATTTTGAATTTTTTCCGGAGTTACCGAAAGGCAAGTACGATGCTCACAACGTCTCACCGGACAGCTAAGGAGCTACAGGTAAACAGTCTGTTTAGTGACCGTTCAAGGTTACAACGGCACCGGAAAAAAGCGACGTGGCCGTTTTTCACACTTACGGCCGTTGCAGCGTCCCCAGGGTCAGGTGATCAAAATTCAGACGCTTTTGGCAACCTGACCCGTATTTATGATGGCCGCACAGTGTCCCGGGGCCATGGGACCTTCTGAGGTGCAAAGTCAATGGGGGAAGCCAGATTCACTTAACCACGAGCAACTGCAGTGATTCGCTTAACAACTGCGGCAAGAAAAGTTGCCAAAACAAATGTCTCACTTAGCAGCAGGAACTTTGGGTTCAATTATGGCCGTAAGCCGAGGACTATCTGTACCGCCTTAGGCATTAACTGCAGCTTCCAAGGAGTATCCCAATACAAAGCACACTGCAGTACGTACTTGAAACTAAGAGGGCATGGCACCCGAGTCAGGGATGGCCAAAGGACCCCTTCAGATATGAGATGCCTTATCTGTGAATCTAGCAAGAGGTTTAAGGTTTCCCAATTCCCAAAAGGTTGTGAGGGACCTCTGTCTCGGGGCCCTCAGTGTCCTCTGAGCTGGGCTGTTTTCTTGCAGATGTTTCATGACCCAGCTAGGGAACATCATCAGTGCTAGAAGGGAGGAGGAGGAGGAGGAGGAGGACTGTGGGGTCCTTGGTGCCCTCTGAGCTTGGTGGTTTTCTTGCAGACCTTTCATGACCCAACTAGGGAACATCATCAGTGCTAGAAGGGAGGGGGGTTGGAGGAGGAGGAGGAGGAGGAGGAGGAGGAGGAGGACTGTGGGGTCCTTGGTGCCCTCTGAGCTTGGTGGTTTTCTTGCAGACCTTTCGTGACCCAACTAGGGAACATCATCAGTGCTAGAAGGGAGGAGGAGGAGGAGGAGGAGGAAGAAGAGGAGGAGGACTGTGGGGTCCTTGGTCCTCTCTGAGCTTGGCCGTTTTCTTGCAGACGTTTCATGACCCAACTGGGTAGCATCATGAGTGCTAGAAGGGAGGAGGAAGAGGAAGACTGTGGGGTCCTTGATGCTCTCCGAGCTTGGCTGTTTTCTTGCAGACGTTTCATGACCCAACTGGGTAGCATCATTAGTGGCTTGCCCGATCAGTTGCAGGATCCAATCTGGGTTGGTCACTGGGACCAGAGACTTTGTTTTCCGAGCTTTCGGACCCGTACTGGGGCCCATGTGCTGCTGTGTGTGTGGTATTTATAGTGCCTGTGGAATGTGGCTCTCTGGGTGCCGACTTGGGTGTGTTGATGGGAGGGGTCTTCGTAGTTCCTTGATTAGGCTGCTTGTTTGCCTGTGTTGCCACTTCCTTCATTAGGGTATTTTACTCCCCCCTTGTTACTTCCGAGACAGACCCCCAAAGTCTCCAGAAGGCGGGATCAGGGCCCTCACTGACGCCCAGCCCAGCCTGGAGTAGTGATGTACAATTGCTGATCTTAGCATACAGACAGCCCTCGACTTACAAACACAACTGACACCCACATTTCCGTGGCTAAGCGAGACGGTTGCTAAATGAATGTTGGCCCCATTTTAATTTTTTAATTTTTTTAATCTTCAATTCCAGGTAGGCCTCGGCTTACGACAACCGGGCCCAAAATTTCTGTTCTTAGGCGAGACGTTGGTTGCGTGAGTTTCACCCCGTTTTACGACTTCCTGCCACAGTTGTTAAGTGAATCGCTGCAGTGGGTTCAGTCAGTAATAGGGTTGCTAGAGTGAATCCGGCATCCCCCATCGATTTTGCTTGTCGGAAGGGTGCAAAAGGGGGATCACGTGACCCAAGAACAACGCGACCGTCATAAATAGGAGTCAGTTGCCAAGGGTCTGAATTTCGATCACATGACCACAGGGATGCTACAACGGTCCTAAGTCCCTTTTCACAGCACCGTTGTAACTTTGGTCATTAAGTGGTTGTAAATTGATACTATAAGGCCTGTATCGATACTATAAGGCCTGTATCGATACTATAAGGCCTGAATTGATCCTTACCCTACAGCAGGGGTCTTCCAACTTGGCCCTTTGATGACTTGTGGACTTATGACTGGCTGAGGAATTCTGGGAGTTGAAGTCCACAAGTCACCAAAGGGCCAAGTTGGAAGACCCCCCGCTTGTGGACTTTAACTCCCACAATTCCTCAGCCAGGCACGCTGGCTGAGGAATTGTGGGAGTTGAAGTCCACAAGTCATAAAGGGCCAAGTGGGAAGACCCCTGCCCTACAGCTCCCTACAGCCAGGGAGGACGCCAACAAAATAATTTTTTCTGGTGTTCCAACTTCACAGGCAACCCAAGAGCATTTCTGCTTGACCAGCTTATCTTGTTTGGAGATTTTAAGCCCATCGGGGTACATCAGCCAAGAGGGTCAAAAGAATCAGAATAGCGCTGGAAGGGACCTTGGAGGTCTTCTAGTCCAACCCCCTGCTAAGGCAGGAGTTCCTAGGCCATTTCAGACAAGTGATTGTCCAGTCTCTTCTTAAAAACAATTCTTCTTAAAGAAGGGAACAGAACCTCTAACCACCAGGCCTTCCTGGCTGTTGGCAGACCCGACGATTAGCAGAGAATCAAAGGTGCAGCTGTCTAAAACAGGGCTTTTCAACCTTTTCACCCACTGTGCCGCTTTTAGGATATGGCAACATCCGAGGACCACCAGTCGCCTAGCAAGGTGTCAAAAACTTGATGACAAAAAAAGGAAAAAAGTGATGAAGTACAGGTAGTCCTTGACTTACAACAGTTCGCTTAGTGACTGTTCGAAGTTACAGCCCAGCAAGACCCCTGGCTGCCCGCCCGGTGGCGCTCTTCCTCCGGTCCGAGGTTTTCATTGTTGTGAGCATTTCTGTTGAGGATTGGCAGCGTGGGAGGGGTAGGAGGTGTTTGCTTTTTATCCCCCCCCCCCGGTCTGCTGGGTGGTTGCAGCAAGTTTTGGTCACTTCACATCACCCTGGGACACTGTGACCGTCATAAATATGAATCATCTGAATGTAAATGCCAAGCATCTGAATGTAAATCACGAGACCCTGGAGATGCTGCAACATTCCAGCTGATCGGCGCTTCTTCTGGGCTCAGCGGAAGCGCCAGGATCAGCGCCGAGCTCCAGTAGAGCCTGGCGCTAATCCTGGCGCTTCCACTGAGCCCTGACAGCCCCGAAGAACTGCTGATCCTGGCGCTTCTGCTGAGCCCCGACAGCCCTGCAGCTCCACCCGTCTCTCGCTCAGGCTTGTGCGGTGCTGCCACTGGTTCAGCTCATTCCCCTCCCCCACTACTTTTCTAGGATGGTCACGTACCACCTGCCAGGTGCCAATATACCACAGGTGGTACCCGTACCACTGGTTAAAAAGCCCTGGTCTAAAATATCTAGGGTTTGGGAATCACCTTCTCTACAACTTTCCAAGGTGAAAGTCTCCACAGTTCAAAGGAGGATGACACACAGCATACCGTAAATACAATCAATAAAACGTCTAAGGTGGGAGAACAGTGGTGAATTTAGCCAACACTGAAGTCAGTCTGCACAGTTTAAGATCAGATCAGACTTTGAAAAGGTCAATTAGTCAAAGATGATCTACTCTGATAAAGGGAAGATAAATGCTTCCTTGTTCCTAGACTGTAGAGCAGGGTTTCCCAACCTTGGCCATTTTAAGAGGTGTGGACTTCAACTCCCAGAATTCCCCAGCCAAAGTCCACACCTCTTAAAATGGCCAAGGTTGGGAAACTCCGCTCCAGACAGCACTGAAAGGCAAGCAGGGATAAGGAATTTGCGGCCCTGGTGTTGTCGCACCACAATTCCCAGCCAACCACAATGCCAACCCTGAGAAACACTTGAAAAATTGTTCGGCAACATCTGGAGGGCTGCCACGCTCCCCCACTTAAGACCTTAACCCAAACCACGGCCTGCTCCAATGAGGACAGCGCGCCCAAGAATGCCATTTTAAATTGTACCCAGTTCCTTGTACCACACCCTTTGCCCGAGAGGTCAACAAAATGCGGTGTGTAATCACCGACCGTATTTTCTGACTTTTTTTTTCTTCTTCTTTTTTCCCTTGTCATAACAAACACGGAAGGCCAGATTGCAAAAGATAATTATTTGTCACGGTTATCCCGAAACTGCCTTCAACCTCTCCTTTTTCAAGACCGAAAAATAAATAAATAAAATCCCTTGCAAACGAAGCAGCTTCTAAGCAAAATGTTGCGGGCCCAACATCGTTCTCTCTGTTGCAACGAGGAGGGGGGGGGGGAGGAAAAGCAGAACTCGTGCCGGCAAAATATAGGCTGTAGGAAAATAAAGGTAGCATCCTTTTTTTTTTCCCCCCCCCTCCTTAGGTCAAGAAAGCCACTGAGATGACGTTTGCCTTTTTTTTTTTTTTGCAATCTTGCAGAGGGATATAATCAGACCGAGTGAGGCCTGAGGAAAGCTTCCCACGCCTTCCCCCCCCCCCAATATCACAGGTCGCAGAGAGAAAGATGTCAGACTGACGAAACCAGCCATTGATTAAACGTAGAGGGAAGTGAGTAACCTTTGCATTAGCAAAGGAAGAGGGACCAGCGAGGGTACCACCACACAGGCCCACATGATTTCCACGGCTTTTAATGTGCAGCGAGACACAGTGGCCTTCTTCACTACTGCAGAGAATAAGGAGGGGGGGGGAAGAAACAGGAGGTCTCTTCCTCCCCCCCCCCCCCAAATCCTCAGCGTACTTTTTCCCTGCAATAACGCTACTAGGCCTTAACAGTCCTGCTGATTACCTGGTGGTGTGGGGTTTTTTTCCTCTCTGTGCAACTGTGAAATAATCCCCTACGCAACCAAGCCTCACCTCTGCCCCCACCCCCTGGAGATTTGCTCCCCAGTTTGAGAAATGGGGGGGGTGTTTTCAGTTTGACACTCCTGGAGACCACCATGTCAAGGGAAGTCTTACCAGCCCAGTATTCCAAGGTCTCCAGGTCTCCCAAAGGATGACACCCACCCCCCCAAAAAAGTCTCATCATGGCTAAGTGTTCTTGCCACGGTCCAAGTTGCAGATGCCCCCTCCCTCTCTTCCCCCCCTTCCTCCCCCCCCATTCCTTTCCTGGCCGCCTTCCCAAGGATAGAAAGACTTCCCAGTCAAAGCAAGGGCATTTAATCCACCATCGCCCAAAGTTGCTGGCTTTTTTTAAAAAAACAACCCTGAAGCAGCATTTGAACCCAGGCTCAGGCGAGTACAGGTAGCCCTCGACTTACGACCGCAACTGAGAACCCAAATTTCTGCGGCTAAGTGAAACATTTCTTAAAGTGAGTTTTGCCCCCATTTTACAATCTTTTTTTTTTTTTGGCCACAGTTGTTAAGCCAGTCACTGCAGTTGAGTTAGCAACACGGTCGTTAAGTGAATCCTTGTCGGAAGGCCGCAAAAGGGGATCGGGTGACAACGCGACCGTCGTAAATAGGAAGCAGTTGCCCAGCGTGGAGATTTTGATCACGTGACCCACGGGGATGCTGCAACGGTCGTTAAGTGTGAAAGACGCTCCCGACTGCCTTTCCCCACCCACCCCCGGCGCCGCTGTAACTTTGAGCGGTCACTAAATGAGCAGTCGTTAAGGCGAGGACTGCCTGTACTAAGGATTGCTGCAAGACCCCACCACTCATCATGACTCCCTCTGACCCACATAAACCCAACTGAGACCCCAAGAAACAGCACCCCCTTTCTTTCCCCCCCTCCAAGAAACAAGCAGCAGAGACCCGCAAAAGGTGACAAGCACTCCAGGGTATTTGCAAATTCCAAATCTCCCCCCCCCCCCCCGCCAGCCTCCAAGTTTTTCCTGGGAGAAGAGCAGGCCCCAATCCCCCGGGGGGGGGGAGGAGGAGGAGGAGGAGCAGAGAGAGACCCCATACCACTTCCCTCCCTCTTCTCTCCCCCCCCCCATTAAAGCCACTTCAATCCCTTTTATTCTTTTTAGGGAAAATGTGCGCCTCCCCCCCCCCAGCCAGCATCTCTCCTCCTCCTCCTCCTCCTCCCCCCACAGGAGGAGGAGGAGGAGGCTGCCCACCCCCTCCCCCCAAAGGGTTTTAAGCCCCCGGGCAGGGGTCGGCAACCTCGGCTCTTTTATGACTCGTGGACTTCAACTCCCAGAATTCCTGAGCCAGCGTAGCTGGCTCAGGAATTCTGGGAGTTGAAGTCCACGAGTCATAAAAGAGCCGAGGTTGCCGACCCCTGCCCCCGGGGAAGGCAGAAGCCCCCCCTGACTATAAACGGGGACGTTTCCCCCCCACACCCCACCGTCCATTAGGCCACGCCCACGGAGGGGCATCGTCCATTAGGCCACGCCCACGGAGGGGCATCGTCCATTAGGCCACGCCCACGGAGGGGCATCGTCCAGGAGGCCACGCCCACGGGAGCTCGCGGAGGGCCCCCCTCCCCGCGCAGCTGGGGAACAGGGGGCCAGGAGGGGCGTTCCCGGCCCGGCCCCGCCCCGCCGCTCCCCCCCCCTCCCCCTCCCCCTCCGGCCCACTCACCCGGCGCTCCTCCCGGTGCTGCCGCCGCGAGCCCCGCAGGCCCCGAGGCCCGGCTCGGCCTGCGCCCGCCCGGTGAAGTCCGGCCCCGGCGGGGCTGAAGGAGGCCGGCCGCAGCCCAACGCTAGACGGGGGAGGGGGTCGCGCTCCCCGTTCCTCGCCGCCGCCGCCCTCCGCCTCCCGAGCCGCCGCCGCCGCCGCCGCCCGCCCTTCCACCTCTGCCTCAGCGCGTCCTCTCGCGAGACTTCGGCCGGGCTCGCGATCGTCGCCGCCCGCCTGCCTCCCTCAGAGCGGACGCTCTGGGAACGGACGGGCTGACTGAGGAAGTGACTGACAGGAGGCGGGGCGTGCCTCCGGCGTGCGTGCGGGTGAGCGTCGAGGGCGAGGGGGCGGAGCTCTGCCGGCGACACCGCCCGGCTTTTGGCCGCGCGCTCTCTGGCTCCTCCCCTCTCTCTCTCTCTCACTCTTTTTCCTCCCCCCCCCACCCCGAGGATGCGCAGGCGCTGTCCGTCCCTCGAAAGGAGGACGGACGAGTTCGCGACTTGAGAATGCGGGGAGAGAGAGAGAGAGAGAGAGAGAGAGAGAAAGAAAGGATAGTGGAATGTACCAAAGGGATAGGTGGGGGGGAAGGGAAAGAGGGTCGTTGGGGTGAGAAAGGGAACGTACCAAAAACGGACAATTGGGGGGGCAAGCAGATTTTATTGTTATTCCGTATTCTGACGGGGGGGGTCGGACTAAAAGACCTCCAAAGCCCCTTTTAACTCTTATTATTCTGTATTATTCTGGTGGCAAGCTGTCCCACTGGTTAATTGTCCTCACTGTCAGGAAGTTTCACCTTATTTCCAGGTTGCTTCTCTCTTTGGTCAGTTTCCAACCCTTGTTTCTCATCCTGCCCTCTGGTGCTTTGGGGGACAATGTGACCCCTTCTCCTCTGTGGCAGCCCCCCCTCAAATACTGGAACACTGCTATCATGTCTCCCCTATTTCTTCTTTTCTTTAGACTAGCCCAGGGTTAGGCAGCGCTCTTTTATGACTCGTGGACTTCAATTCCCAGAATTCCTGAGCCAGCATAGCTGGCTCAGGAATTCTGGGAGTTGAAGTCCACGAGTCATAAAAGAGCCGAGGTTGCCTACCCCTGGACTAGCCAAACCCAAATCCCGCAGTCATTCTTCCGTACGTTTTAGCCTCCAGGCCTTCTTGGATCATCTTAGTTAAAATTAGGACCGTTACAAGAATGTGAGAAAGCGACGAATTAAAAAAAATATCAGATTCATGCTAAACAAGCATCTGAGAGTGACTCATAACCCTTCTGAGCAAGAGAGCCGAACCTGGGAGGATCAGTTTGTGTGAATGTGTGTTGATGTATGACAGAGACACGTTAGAGGGAGACAACAGTTCTTTTTTTTAATCCCATTTATATATCCCGCCCTTCTCCGAAGACTCAGGGCGGCTTACAATCTAAAGCACAAACCAATGTGCTTAGCAATAGCCTTCATTCTATGTATATGCCTGCTTATTAGGGCTTTCGCCCCCCCCCCCCAGCGGCATTATTACAAAGTCAGCTTAATTGCCCCCAACAATCTGGGTCCTCATTTTACCTACCTGGGAAGGATGGAAGGCTGAGTCAACCTTGAGCCTGGTGGGACGCGAACCTGCACTAATTGCAGGCAGCTGGTGTTACTTAAGGAGGCATTAGCCCACTGCTCCACCAAGGCTCTGTGACCGTTCAAAGTTACAATGGCTCTGAAAAAAGGGACGTACCGCCGTTTTTCATACTTATGACCATTGCAGCATCCCTATGGTCACCTGATCAAAATTGGGATGCTTGGGCAGCTGATTCATATTTACGACGGTTGCGTCCTGGGTTAACGGGATCCCCTTTGGCCACCTTACTGACTTTTAACTGCTGCACAGATTTCCACCTGTCCGGTGCTGCCCTCTACTGGCCACAGAGGAGAACTGTGTCTCTTACCCAAGGAAGTTTGAGAGATCGACAGATAACAGAATGACAGAGCTGGAAGGGACCTTGGAGGTTATCTAGTCCAACCCCCTGACCAAGCAGGAGACCCCCATACCATTTCAGACAGGTAGCTGTCCAGTTTCTTCTTAAAAGCCCCCAGTGTTGGAGCATTCACAACTTCTGAAGACAAGCTATTCCACTGGTTAATTGTTCTCAATAATAATAATAATAATCAGAATGGAGCTGGAAGGGACCATGGAGGTCATCTAGTCCAACCCACTGACCAAGCAGGGGACCCCATCCCATTTCAGACAGGTGGCTGCCTAGTCTCTTCTTAAAAGCCCCCCAATGAGGGAGGAATTGGATGATGGTGGTTGCAGGATTCAGCCACGCAGCCTCCGTCCTCTTGGGTTTTTTGCTTTTTCGCAGCTGGGATTTTTATATTTTCCATTTTAAGAGGGAGAAGACCTGCTGAACTCAAAACTGAAAAAAAATAAATGAATTAAACTTTAATTCTACGATTAGAATGTTTTCGTTACAGGTAGTCCTCGACTTACAGCCATTTGTTTAGCGACCGTTGAAAAGTTACAAGAGCACTGAAAACTTATGACCACTTTTCACGCTTATGACTGTCGCAGCATCCCCGCGGTCACGTGATCAAAATTCAGCCATTTGGCAACTGATTCCTATTTATGACGGTTGCAGAGTCCTGGGGTCTTGTGATCCCCTTTTGCGACCTTCTGACAAGCAAAGTCAGTGGGGAAGCCAGTTTCACTTAACAACCATGTTACCTAATTTAACAACTGCAAGGATTCACTTAACAACCGTGGCAAGGAAGGTCGTGAAATGGGGCACAACTCCCTTAGCAACGCCACTGTGGTCGTAAGGCGAGGACTAACTGAGAAAACAGTACGTTTCTATCGGTAAAAGATTTGGGAAGTGCCCGTTGTAAACCATAGTTTATTAAATCTATTTGGCCTGTTTCTGTTGTTCTTCAGTTGCATAAACTCAGATCTTCGGTTTATCTTATCCAGCCTGGTCCACAGGTTGACGGGTTTATTTTCGCTCTTTTCCTGAACCAACAAAACGCCAGCAAAACAATAAATAATAAACCTTTATTGTCAAAGTACATGTGTACATTGAGATTAGCTGAGCCTCCCCCCCCTGCTCTCTCCCCCCAACACACAGTGACAACAAACCCTCCATCCTACCACACCATGTGAACCAACTACACCACACACCGGCCTCCCAAGTCAATTCTGCATAAGTTCACAGAGATTATGTCCCATTTAAAAGCCTAACAGCCCACGGATAAAAGCTGTTTTTCACCCTGTTGGTGCGTCTGGCTATACTCCTGTATCTCCTACCTGATGGTAGGAGAGTAAATAGATACCGTCCAGGGTGTGAGTTGTCCCTGAGAATTTTCCTCACTCTTCCAAGGCAGCGGGCCCTGGCGAGGTCATCCAGTGGTGTCAGGGGACAGCCCATGATGTCTTGTGCTGTGCTCACCACCCTCTGTAATGCCTTCCTATCCGCAGCTGTCAGACCAGCATACTAAACCACAATACTATACGAGAGGACGCTCTCCATAGTAGACCGGTAAAAGAGGGTCATTAGCTGTTGTTCTACCCTGTTCTTCCGCAAACAAAATGCAAACAAACCCAGAATAAATCCCAAGAGCAGAGTAAGGCGGCAAGGGAAAAAGAAATACAACATTTGGGGGAAACTGGGTGGCGAAGGAGAAAGTCATACACAATCTTAAGAGAAAACCAAAAGCTTTTTGCTGAACACAGCTAGTCCTCGACTTAACAATTCATTTAATGACTGTTCAAAGGTGACTTAAGACCGTTTTTCACACTTACCACCGTTGCAACATCCCAAAATTCAAAGGCTTGGGAACTGAATAATAATAATAATAATAATAATAATAATAATAATAATAATAATAATAATAATAATAATAATGAAAAATATAATAATAATAATAATAATAATAATAATTAATAATAATAATAATAATAATATAATAATAATAATGTTGGAAGTGACTTTGGAGGTCATCTAGTCTGACAATGGCAGTGTCCTCGTGGTCCTGTGTTCTCCTTTTTTTTATAATTACATTTATATCCCACCCTTCTCCGAAGACTCAGGGCGGCTTACAAGCTTAGCAGTAGCCTTCATTCTATGTATATGCCTACTTATTAGGGCCTTCACACACACACCCCAAGCGGCATTATTACAAAGTCAGCTTAATTGCCCCCAACAATCTGGGTCCTCCTTTTACCTACCTGGGAAGGATGGAAGGCTGAGTCAACCTTGAGCCTGGTGGGACTCGAACCTGCACTAATTGCAGGCAGCTGGTGTTACTTAGGGAGGCATCAGCCCACTGCTCCACCAAGGCTCTTTTGCGACCTTCCGTCAAGCAAAGTCAATGGGGGAAACCAGATTCGCTTAACAACCGTGCAACTCACTTAACAACTGCGCTGATTTACTTAACAGCTTTGGCAAGACAGGCCATAAAATGGAGCAAACCTCACTTAAGAACTGTCTAGCTCAGCGATGGAAATTTTGGGCTGGGTTGTGGTAAGTCAAGGGCTAACTGTATATTTGTCTCTTATGTGACACACACACACCCCTGCCTTCTGTGACACACTCAATGGGGGGAAATGGGTGTGAGAGTCCCACAGTCCCCCTGGAAAATGGGGAGGGGGCTTTAGACCCAGCATCCCCGAAGTAGGACTGCCATGCCCATCAGCCTCCCTCTCCTTCCTGGTGGAGGGCGATGGATATGGGAGTCCCATCCCATCCAATCCTGGAGAATGGGGGAGGGATCTTGGACCCAGCGCCACTGAAGGAATACCACGTCCATCAGCCCCCTCCCTGGCGGGGAGTACGGGCTTGGGAGTCTGGGATGGGAGGCGAAGTAGAAGGACTGCCATGCCCATCAGCCTCCCTCTTCTTCCTGGTGCAGAGCTGCAATCCTGGAAAACGGGGAGGGGGCTTGGAAACGGCGCCCCCGAATGCCCATCATCCTCTCTCTTCTTCCCAGTGGGGAGCTATGGGCTCAGGAGTACCATCCATGCCTGGAAAACGGGGAGTGGCCTTGAACCCGGAGCCCCCTGAGGAAGTGGACTGCCGCACACATCGATTTCTCTCCCTTTCCTGGGGGAGATTGATGGGCAAGGGAGTCCCGTCCCATCCCATCCTGGACAAGAAGGACTACCATGCCCATCATCCCCTTTCCCTGCTAGGGGCTCCGGAGTCTGGGATGGGAGGGCGGGAGGGCTTGGAAGCAGAAGGACCGTGGTGCCCATCGGCCTGGCCCGGCGGGGAGCATAGGCTCGCGAGTCTCCCTCCCGGCCTCCTCCCCTCCCTCCCTCCCTGCCTGCTGTCCACGTCCGCGGTGGGCGTGTCGTGGGCGTGTCGTGGGCGGGGCGCGCTCTCCGCCGCCGGCTGCGTGACGAAGCGCCCTTGAGTCGGGCCGGGCGGGCCTCGCGGGAGGGGGAGGAGCCGGAAGAGCCCCCTCCCTGCCTGCCTGGGCGGGGCCGGAAGCGGCGGCGGCCTCCCTCCCTCCTCCCTTCCGCGGCGGGCGGGCGGGCGAGGCAGCGGAAGGGCGGCCGGTGCCCGATGGAGGCGCCCCCCCCGCCGCTGCTCTTCTACGGCCAGGGCCGCCCCCCGCCCCAGCCGGGCCCCCCCGCCGCGGCCCCCCCGCCCGGAGCCGGACACGCAGCAGGTGAGGGGAGGGGGAGGGAGGGGGAGGGAGGGGGAGGAGCCGGGCCGCTCTTCCCGCCACCCGCCGCCCCCCCCTCCGCGGCCTGGCCTGACCTTCCCGCCGCCTCAGCCCGGCGCGGCCTCCCCGCCGCCAACGCCGCCGCCATGTTGGGCGAGCCGGCCTGGCCTTCCCCGGCGAGGCCTGCTGCGAGGGAGGGGCCGGGAGAGGGGCGGCCTGGGCACGGGGACTGCCCTCCGGCGGGCTCCAGGAGGGGGGGGGACTACAAGGCCCAGAAGGCCCCGCGCGGCAGGCTGGGAGCTCCGCCCCTGAGCGAGCGTGGCTGGCTGGGGGATTCTGGGAGTGGGAGTCCGCCCCTCTTAAAAGCAGGCTGGCTGGGGGATTCTGGGAGCGGGAGTCCACCCCTCTTAAAAGCAGGCTGGGTGGGGGATTATGGGAGTGGGAGTCCGCCCCTCTTAAAGCAGGCTGGCTGGGGGATTCTGGGAGTGGAAGTCCACCCCTCTTAAAGCATGGCTGGCTGGGGGATTATGGGAGTGGGAGTCCACCCCTCTTAAAAGCAGGCTGGGTGGGGGATTATGGGAGTGGGAGTCCGCCCCTCTTAAAAGCAGGTTGGCTGGGGGATTCTGGGAGTGAGAGTCCACCCCTCTTAAAGCATGGCTGGCTGGGGGATTATGGGAGTGGGAGTCCACCCCTCTTAAAAGCAGGCTGGCTGGGGGATTATGGGTGTGGGAGTCCGCCCCTCTTAAAGCAGGCTGGCTGGGGGATTCTGGGATTGGAAGTCCACCCCTCTTAAAGCAGGCTGGCTGGGGGATTATGGGAGTGGAAGTCCACCCCTCTTAAGGTATGCTGCCTGGGGGATTATGGGAGTGGGAGTCCATCCATCCATCTTAAACCTGCCAAGGGCCTGAAACGCTGGGCAGGCCTTCTCCAAGATGCCCAGTCCCTCGCTGGCCTTTCAGACCTCCCAACCGGACCCATAATCCCTCCAGCAGGCCCACAGTCTGGGGCTCAGCAGGAGGTCGAAGCGGGGGGGGGGGGGGAAGGGGAGCCCCCTGGAGGGTGCCTGGGGTGGGGTGTGCATGTGGGGCTGCAGCACCAGGCATTTTTATTGGTCTGGCTTTCTGCAGCCTCCGGGCTTTTGCACCAATTGTCCTTCCTGCTAAGCAGGCTGGGCAGTCCACACTATCCGCCGAACATGGGACTTGTAGTTGCATTCCTCTGGAAGGGGGTTGGGGTCTCTGTTTCCCACCCCTTTTGAGTTGAATGGAATGGTTCTTTCCCCCCCCCCCCCAAAAAAAATATCCCACCATTGATCCAAGTTCCTGGACATGGCTTAGAGAAGGTTTTTTTGTTCGTTTGATTACAAATTTGGCACCTTTAAGAGGGGTGGACTTCCACTCCCAGAATCCCTCAGCCAGCTTGCTTTAAGAGGGGTGGACTTCCACTCCCAGAATCCCCCAGCCATGCCCCAAGCACAGTGCACTCGGCTGTGTTACCACGAGTCCAGTCCACTAAGGTAGAGGTCTCCAAACTGGGGAACTTTTAAGAATTGTGGACTTTTTAACTCCCAGAATTCCCCAGTTAGCCATGCTAGCTAGGGAATTCTGGGAGTTGAAGTCCACAAGTCTTAAAAAGTGGCCGAGTTTGGAGAGCCCTGCATTAAGAGAACCTTGTTATGTGTTGCCATGGGGGGGGGAGAAGAACCATTGCAGCCAGGTGACCTGGGGGGGGGGGCAGGTAGAGCATGTTCTATGCACGGCAAGAGCTTGTGAATTTGGCCTGTTCTGCGCACACGGCTTGGACGCAACCAAACTGCCTTGCAGGTAGTCCTTGCCCTACGATCCAAATTTCCAAGGCTTGAAGTTTGAAAAACTGCGGCTTGGACCCAGCCGGTAGAGCTTGAAAGTCTCCCATCCCTTGTGTCGTGTTGTAATTGTTGGTCAGGAACTGGCAGCTCCCTGTTTGTGCCCGTCAGCCCAGGCGCTGAAATCTCAGCGAGACCACAAATGGGGCCCTCGGCACCCAGGTTGTGTCAAAAGAGCTTGCGAAGATCACCTGAAGAAATGTCGGCTGCCACCTGGTTCACACGCTGCGCTAAATGTCCCAATGGGGCCTGTCCGTTTTTTCTTGGTGTGTGTCGTTTGTGTGAACCAACCCACTTGGTGGTTTGTCGGCCATGTTTGTGGCTTCATGCGTTTCAGCCACTTTGGGCTTAGTTGGTTTTCCTTGACTTGCAAGCGCAGTTTGAGCCCAACATTTCTGTTGCTGAATGAGATAGTCGTTCAGCGAGCCTTGCCCCATTTTACAACCTTTCTCACAGCCGTTGTTAAGTTAGTCGCACGGTTGTGAGGAGAATCTGGGTTTCCCCAGCGACTTTGCTTATCAGGCAGTCTCAAGAGGGAATAACGTGATCTGGGAGACTGTGACCGTTGTAAGTGTGAAAAACGGTCCTAAGTTACTTTTTTGGGTGCCATTGCAACTTCAAACAGTCATTAAATGAATGGTTGTGATTTAATAATAGTAATAAAGCTGGAAGGGACCTTGGAGGTCATCTAGTCCAACCCCCTGTTCAGGCTGGAGACCGTAGACCATTTCAGACAAATAGCTGTCCAGTCTCCTCTTAAAAACTTCCCGTATTGGAGTATTCACCGCTTCTGGTGGCAGGTGGTTCCACTGATTAATTATTCTAACGGTCAGGAAGTTTCTCCGTAATTCCAGGTTGCTTATCTCTCTGGTTAGTTTCCATCTGTTGCTTCTTGTCCTGCCCTTCAGGTGCTTGAGAACTATATTTTATAAATTTAAAAATGCGTAGCTTTTAATAGCATTTTGTGGGATGAAAATGGATCTAGCAGGTCCTAAGTTTAGACTAACACAACTCCTTTCCTCAGTGAGCATTTCCCCCCCAAAAAACAACAATAAAAAGACACTTTCCTGAAAATTTGGGAAACTTGTTCCTTTTTGCAGAGCAGATGTTGCACAGCTGCATGGATTATTTTGGATAAATGGAACTCTAAATCTTTGGACTGTTTGGAGAGACCCTTGTCTCACTGGACAAGAAGAATATTAAGGAAATAATAATTAAAAAGCCCGTCTTAAGTTTAGGGAGTTTAGTTCTAAGCTTAAGGCCTGTTTCCACTTGAAATTCCCATGACATGAACGTCACATTTTGGACCGACTGCATTTGGGGGAACATTTTTATGGCTGGAAGTGACTTATCCTCATGAAGTAATAAACTAATCACGAAGGACGACAGGGAATCTGCTGGACAGAGCTTCAAAAATTATTTGAGGGGGGTGGGGAATGATCAAATAAATTCTGCTGATTTTTAAGGTGAGGTCATTATTGATCCGGAGCGCATCATCGTATCATTTAAGTCCTTAGCTCATGAAAATATTGATTGAGAAGATGCTGGCCAAATGAATCCAAAGCTTGGATGAAGTCTCATAAGTTGCTCCCCTTTAGGGGAGACCTATAATGTTGGGGTGGTCTCTGAGCTGGCTGGTTTTCTTGCAGACGTTTCACTACCAAACTACTTAACATCATCAGTGCTAAAATAGAGGGGGGGGGTGTGTGAAGAAGAGAAGGAAGACTGTGGGGTCTTTGGTGCTCTCTGAGCTGGCTGGTTTTCTTGCAGACATTTCATTACCAAACATAGGGAACTGTTGCTGGAATTGGGTATGTGTAGTTTAACGAAGAGAAGGGTGAGGGGTGACGTGATAGCAGCGTTCCAGGATCTCAAGGGCTGCCCCAAAGAAGAGGCAGTCAAGCTGATCTCCAAAGCGCCCGAAGGCAGGAGAAGAAGCAACGGAGGGAAACTAATCAAGGAGAGAAGCAACCTAGAACTAAGGAGAAACTTCCTGACAGTTAGAACAATTAACCTGTGGAACAACCTGCCTCCAGAAGCTGTGAATGCTCCAACACTGGAAGTTTTTAAGAAGAGACCGGACAGCCATTTGCCTGAAATGGTATAGGGTTTCCTGCCTGAGCAGGGGGTTGGACTAGATGACCTCCAAGGTCCCTTCCAACTTCTTCTTCTTCTTCTTCTTCTTCTTCTTCTTCTTCTTCTTATTATTATTATTATTATTATTATTATTATTATTATTATTATTATTATATAACTTCATCAGTGCAAGAAAACCACCCAGCTCAGAGATGACATAAGGACCCCATAGTCCTCCTTCTCTCCCCCCCCCCACAAACCCCACTCCCTTCTAGCACTGATGATGTTGCCTAGTTGGGTCATGAAACGTCTGCAAGAAAACCACCCAGCTCAGAGAGCACCAAGGACCCCACAGTCTTCCTCCTCCTCCTCTTCCTCCTCCCTTCTAGCACTGATGACGTTCCCTAGTTGGGTCATGAAACATCTGCAAGGAAACTTATCAAACTCATCACTGAGGACCCCACAGCCCTTCCTCATCCTCCCACTGATGATGGTACCTAGATGGGTCATGAAGCATCTGCAAGGAGACCAAACTCAGAGAGCACCAAGGACCCCACAGTCCCTCCTCCTCCTAACCCCCCCCTTTTAGCACTGATAATGTTACTCAATTGGATAATGAAATGTCTGCAAGAAAACCACCAAGCTCAGCACCAAAGACCCCACAGTCCTTCCTCCTCCTCCTCCTCCTCCCTCCTTCTAGTGCTGATGACACCTAGATGGGTCATGAAACGTCTGCAAGAAGACCACCAAGCTCAGAGAGCACCAAGGACCCCTCCTTTCAATCCTGAGCCGCACACATCCTTTCCTACCGGTACCCCTAATGACGTTTTATGACCTTTGTGGATTAGGTCAAAGACGTGTCCCTCGACCTGGGGCCCTCCCAAAGCCTTGGGATTCCCACTCTCTTCATCCCTTGCCAGCCTGGCAGTTGCGGCCGATGGACTTCGTAGTCCAGCACTCCTCCAGAAGAGGAGACGACACTGGTGTTTTGCTTCCTTGCCAGACTTGCGCGGCGAGACTCCCAAACTCCGGGAGAGTTGACCCTTGGGAGTAGGGCTCACGCTTTGCAACTTTTGAGATGGGTGGACCTCAATTCCCAGAATTTCCCACCTTATAATCAGCAGGATTGATTGGATCCTTCTCCAAAGTAACTTTTTACAGCTCACGGTCCAGAAAGGTCCTCTGGGAGCTTTGTGATTAGCTGTCTGTGATTATTCCATGACTACAAGTCACGTCCAATCATAAAAATGTTCTCTTAAATCGGGGGTCTTCCCACTTGGCCCTTTGATGACTTGCGGACTTCAACTCCCAGAATTCCTCAGCCAGGATGCTTTAAGACAGGGGTCTTCCAACTTGGCCCTTTGATGACTTGTGGACTTCAACTCCCAGAATTCCTCAGCCAGGATGCTTTAAGACAGGGGTCTTCCAACTTGGCCCTTTGATGACTGGTGGACTTCAACTCCCAGAATTCCTCAGCCAGGATGCTTTAAGACAGGGGTCTTCCAACTTGGCCCTTTGATGACTGGTGGACTTCAACTCCCAGAATTCCTCAGCCAGGATGCTTTAAGACAGGGGTCTTCCAACTTGGCCCTTTGATGACTGGTGGACTTCAACTCCCAGAATTCCTCAGCCAGGATGCTTTAAGACAGGGGTCTTCCAACTTGGCCCTTTGATGACTGGTGGACTTCAACTCCCAGAATTCCTCAGCCAGGATGCTTTAAGACAGGGGTCTTCCAACTTGGCCCTTTGATAATGCCCAGAGCCACAGGCATAAGAGGGACAGCTATTCAGGTAGTCCTCCACTTACAACCATTTGTTTAGCGACCAAGTTGCAGCAGCACGGGGGGGGGGGAAAAACCAGTTCTTGCATTTAGTGTCCCTTTGAAGCAGTCCCTTGGACACAGGTTTAAAATTCGGGCCCTTGGCAACTGGTGTGTGTTTAAGGATGCTGTCAGCGTCACAGGATTGCCCTTTTGAGACCTTCCCACAAGCCAAGTCAAAAGGGGGAACCTTACGATTCATTTAACAACCGCGACCAAAAAGGTAACAAAATCAAATGCAGCTCATTTGATCACCATCTTTCCTTACAGGCAGAAATTTGGGTCCCAGATGACCTGCCAAATTAAATTCCCTCAACTTAGAACAAGTTTTTCCCCCCCTCTGCCAGTCTTAAAAGGTTGCAGAAACTCACACTAGGCAATTTGGAGACCAGTCAAAGAAGATCCACTTTGGGCCAAAGCTTAAAATGTGGAGATCCGGCGCTGATTCCCACCCACCCCCAGACAGTTTTTCACCATCAAGGTTCACTTTAGGTGCCTCTAAAGCAGAACAGAATAACAGAGCTGGAAGGGACCTTGGAGGTCATCTAGTCCAGCCCCCTGCTCAGGCAGGAAACCCTGTACCATTTCAGACAAATGCCTATCCGGTCTCTTCTTAAAAACTTCCAGTGTTGGAGCATTCACCACTTCTGGAGGCAGGTGGTTCCTCTGGTTAATTGTTCTCACTGTCAGGAAGTTTCTCCTTAGTTCCAGGTTGCTTCTCTCCTTGATGAGTTTCCATCCGTTGCTTCTTGTCCTGCCTTCAGGCGCTTTGGAGGATAGCTTGACTGCCTCTTCTTTGGGGCAGCCCCTGAGATACTGCAAGACTCCTATCATGTCACCCCTGGTCCTTCTCTTCATCAAACTGGACATTCCCAATTCCAGCAACCGTTCCTTGTATGTTTGAGCCTCCAGTCCCCTGATCCTCTTTCTTGCTCTTCTCTGCACTCTTTCCAGAGTCTCAAGATCTTTTTTACACCGTGGTGACCAAAACGGGATGGTGTATTCCAAGCGTGGCCTTACCAAGGCCTTGTAAAGTGGTATTAATATTTCACGTGATCCTGATTCTCTCCCTCTGTTAATGCAGCCTAGCAACGTGTTGGCTTTTTTGGCAGTTGCAGCACAGGGCTGGCTCTTGTTTAAGGGATCATCCACTAGGACTTGGAGATCCCTCTCACAGTTGGTACTATTGAGCCAGGTACCCCCTATACCAGGGGTAGGCAACCTCGGCTCTTTTATGACTCGTGGACTTCAACTCCCAGAATTCATGAGCCAGCTTGGCTGGCTCAGGAATTCTGGGAGTTGAAGTCCACAAGTCATAAAAGAGCCGAGGTTGCCTACCCCTGCCCTATACTATACTTGTGCATTTGGTTTTTCTTGCCTAAATGTAGAACTTGACTTTTTCCACCATTGAATTTCATGTTGTTAGATAGCGCCCAGTGTTCAAGTCTCTCTAGATCAGGGGTCTTCAAACTTGGCCCTTTTATGACTTATGGACTTCAACTCCCAGAATTCTGGGAGTTGAAGTCCACAAGTCATAAAAGGGCCAAGTTTGAAGACCCCTGGTCTAGATTGTTCTGTATCTTAAGCCTGTCTTCTGGAGCGTTGGTTATTCCTGCCAGCTTGGTGTCCTCTGTGAATTTGATGATTTTGCTTGTTAGAAGGTGGGAAAGGGGGATCACGTGACTCCAGCACACGACAACCGTCATAAGTACGAGCCAGTTGCCCAGCAGCCGAATTTTGATCACCTGACCGTGGGACTGCTGCGACGGTTGTAAGTGTGAAAGGCGCCATAAGTCACTTTTCCCCAGGGCCGTTCTAACTTCAAACAGCCACGAAATGAACTGTTGTAACTCGAGGATTAACTGCACACATCTCCCAGAAACGGACAGCCCTTTCCTTGCCGTCCTCACCGGCAACATGTTTCTCCTCCGTTCCTCTCACCTCTGCAGATCGGAGGAGTTCCGGTTCCTGGACGCTGTTGGGTGCCCAGATTTATTTTCGGTTTGAAATTTGCCCTAGGGCAGGAGTTTTATTATCTGCATCCTCCAGAATCCATTTGCACCTTCCTGTCTCTGTGCCGGAACGTCTTCCTTCTCCTCGTCCTGTCCTGGATGCGGCGTGGGCCCAATTTGAGCGAGGCCACTGCAAAAGGGATAGAGCAGGCTTGCACACGGGGAGTGGGGGGGGAGAGACACTTTCTCAGCAAGCCTGTATTGGCAGTTTGGGGCGTGCAGGGCCTTAAGGCAGGGGGTCTTCCAAATTGGCCCTTTGATGACTGGTGGACTTCAACTCCCAGAATTCCTCAGCCAGGCAAGTGTGCCTGGCTGAGGAATTCTGGGAGTTGAAGTCCACCAGTCATCAAAGAGCCAAGGTTCCCCACCCAAGCTCTAGAGCAGGGGTCTTCCAACGTGGCCCTTTGATGACTGGTGGACTTCCACTCCCAGAATTCCCCAGCCTGGATGCTTTAAGATGGGGAGACTTCCAATTCCCTGGATGGAGAATTCTGGGAGTGGAAGTCCATACCTCTTAAAAGGTGCAAAGTCTGTAATGGACACTTTAAGGCAGCGGTCTTCCAACTTGGCCCTTGGATGACTTGTGGACTTCAACTCCCAGAATTCCTCAGCCAGACCCCTGTTTTACATGGATGAGCAGAAGCGTAAACTCCTGATTTTAAGGAATGGATTCAAGAGATGCGTTCTTTACACTATTAGTTTTTGAAGTGTCTGCTCTCTTTTTGAGGGAGATGGATGGTCTAGAAATGCAGAATATAAACCAATACATACCTAGACCAGGGGTGTCCAAGCTTGGCCCCTTTAAGACTTGTGGACTTCGGCTCCCAGAATTCCTCAGCCAGCGTGCCTTAAGCCTTTGCGGCGTGTCTTGTGGGGTGGGGGGGTGTCTTCCAAATACCTTCTATGAGCTTGCAGGCCTCTAATCTTCCGCTCTTCCCTTTCTGCAGATTATGGCGAAGTCAACGGGACCGTCGGCGACCGAGAACCCTTCCTGACATCTCCCGGTGCCGGTGACTTGCCAGGCCCCGTTTCCGTGGTCCCCAACAGCCAGCCCGGCAGGGAGCTTAGCCTGGCTCTCAAGCCGACGGCGAAAGGCGGCATGTTCGTTAAAGCTGGCCTGAAGACCAAGACCTTCACCCTGAAGAGCGGCCTGGACAGGAAGAACGAGCGATGCAACGAGAGCGGAGGCCGAGAGGGTCAGCCTTGGGACAAAGCCGAGATGCACCCCGTCGCCAACGGCATCCCGGCCAACGGCTCTGAGTACATTACCAACGGTTGCGCCGGCAAAGGGGCCGACAACGACGGCAGCGGCTCGGAGAGCGGCTACACCACCCCCAAGAAGCGGAAAGGACGGCGCAACAGCGCCAAGGGCTGTGAGAACCTGAGTCTGGGGCAGGAGAAGATCGTGCCCTGCAGCTCGGTCCCGGCTGTGAAGCTGGAGCCGGAGCCATTCAGGGCCGACGGTGGCGGGGACCCAAAGGCCGGCCCTCGGCTGGATGGCCTCAAGCCCGCATGGAAGTGTGAGCAGCCCCCGGGGGCCCTGGGGGCGGGCCGCGGGAAGCCAGTCGGAGTCACGGACATGCTTCGGAAGGCCGCGGATGCCAAAGTCGGACCGGCCGGCAAAAAGTTTGAGGAGCGTCCTAAAGGGAAGCACGCCTTGGTGTCGTCCTCGAAGGAAGATTCTTGGACACTGTTTAAGCCGCCCCCGGTTTTCCCCGTGGACAACAGCAGCGCCAAGATCGTTCCCAAGATCAGTTACGCCAGCAAAGTGAAAGAGAACCTCAACAAGGCGGTTCCTTCGCTCTCCTCCTCCTCCTCCTCCTCCTCTTCCTCGTGTTCCTCTTCTGCAGGGGAGGTCCCGGCCCAGCCCTCCACCCGCCTCCCCCAGGTCCCCATGTCCGCCATGAAGTCCGTTACATCGGGCAGCTTTTCCAACGGGCCGCTCTTGGCAGGGGCTGACCGCGGGGGGTGCCCGGCCGGGGTGCAGGCCCTGCTGGTGCCAGCTGCTAGTACTGTCCTTTCGGCCTCTCCCAAGCTGGCCTGCCAGGACGCCGGTCCCTCCGCGGTCGCCCCAGAGCAGCCGAAGTCGAGTCTTTTCATCTACCCCTCCAGTATGCACGGCCTGTTTAGCGTGGCTGAGTCTCCCTTCCTGGCCACGCAGCAAAACCTGGGCGATATCTTCCAGAACCAGTGGGGGTTATCGTTTATAAACGAGCCCAGCGCGGGCCCGGAGACTTCTTCGGCCAGGAAACCGACGGACACCAAGGGGGCCGACGTGACCTTCCAGGGCTCCTTCCCCGCCACGTCGGTTCCTCGCCGGGCTGAGACGCCTCCCGTCGGACCCGAACCGCCGGCCTTCCCCAAGGCCTACGAGCTAGCCAAACGGACTAGTCCCCAGCTGTTGGGCGGCCTCTTAAAGCTGGGGGCCGCTGGGGAGGAGAGCGAGCTGCTGTTAGAGCCCCACCTGCCAGGGGGCCTGCCCCAGGCTGAGCCGGGGGGGTCGGGGGCCTTTGTGTTCCTCGCCAAGGACTACCGCGTGGAAAGTTGCTCGTCTTCGCCTACGAACACTTTGTTAGTCTCCACCAAAGAGCAGAGCGCCCCCAGCAGTCTAGAAAGGAAAGCCAGCTGGGGGGAGTTTGACCTGCGGGCAGCTGTTCTATATCACATCCAAGGTAATGGCTTCCTTCCCCCCTCCTCGCTGGGAGGGACTCCGCTCCCCATCAGCCCCAGCCATTCTAGAGCACTGCCGTCCAGCTTAAGGTTGAAGGAAGGGTTTGGGCCCCTTTGGCCTCCCTGGGGTCCGGGAGCTGGAGAGGGTGGGGCAGTCATACAGGTAGCCCTCACTTTTAAGACCACGATGGAGCCTGAAATTTCAGTTGCTAAGCGAGACGGTTGTTAAGTGAGTTTTGCCCCATTTTACAGATGTTCTTGCCACAGTTGTTAAGGGAACTTGCATCTGTTAAGTTAGTCACAGGGTTGTTAAGCGAATCTGGCTTCCCCCGTTGACTTTTGTTTGTCAGGAGGTTGCAAAAGGGGGGGGGTGTCACGTGACCCTCCCCAGGACGCTGCGGCCATCATAAATACGAGCCAGTTGCCAAGCCAGGTCCCCATTTTGATCAGGTGACCCTGGGGCACCACAACCGTCATAAATGTGAGTCGGCTGCCAAGTGTGTGAATTTTGATCACGTATCCTTGGGGATGGTGCAACGGTCGTAAGTCTGAAAAACGGTCATAACTCACATTTTTCAGTGCTGTTGTAACTGAACAGTCGCTAAAGGAACGGTTGTAAGTTGAGGACTACTATCTATTTCTCCACCCCTCTCAAATTGTCACCCTTTTTAAAGCCCCCAATTCCCATTTTACCGAGGGCAGTGCTGAGACCACTAGGGGCTGCAGCCCTCCCTCGAGCTGAGTCTTTCTGGAGGAAGGTGCAGAAATGGGAGGGGTCCTTCAAAGGCGGGTTGGACTCTCAGCCCCTCTCTTGCTGGGTGGGGACCCCGAGAGTGGGGATATTTGAGGGGTGGGCTTTGGAAATTATTCATTATCAAAGCACCCAGTGGGAGGAATAGGATCAGTACATAATTACAGCTGGTCCTTGACCCTTCCGTCCGCTTCATTTAGTGACTGAAGTTCACCACCACACTGGAAAAAGTGACTTTGACTGGTCTCCAACACTTAGAGCCGTCGCAGCATTCCCACAATCCAACTTTGGGCCATTTGGCAAGTAGGGTGTATTTAGCATGGTGACAGTGCGCTGGGATCCCCTGATCCCCAATTGCCACCTTCCCAGCCAGCAAAGTCAATGGGGAAAGCTGAATTTTCGTAACAACCGCAGTGATTTGATCCAACAATCGTGGCCAAAAGGTGGTAGAATCCAGCAGGCCTCACTTAGCAGGGGGGAATTCTGGGCCCTTAATAACAACTGTGTTGGTTGGGTGGTCAACGCAAGCGTTCATTGTGTATTGCAGGGAAGGGTGTGTGCTGCTGCCAGCAAGGGCTTGTCAGCCTGGGAAAGAGGGTCAGGTTGAACCACGGCCTGTTTTTCTGCCTGCCCCTTGTGAGGTGGAGAGTGAGCTGAGCCCTGGGGGTCTTGGTCAAGGACAGACCCTCCCCCCTGTCCAGCCAGCAGAAGGCCTGCTGAAGTCCTCGATAGGGACGGGGCCTATAAAATGGGCAGGGGGGGGGTCTTTTTGTGAGAGGCTGGCCTTTTCTGGCGGGTGTAACTGCGGGTGGGGGTCCCTTTGGCCGAGAAGCCCTCCGGTCCCTGCCTACCGGAGTGGGGCTCCCCTTTCTGCTATCCAGGTTCTGGCTCCTGCAGGACTGGCGTTCCTACGATGGGTTTTTTATTTTAGTTCTTTATGATTTTTATAAATAAGCCCAAGTGAGTCCTCCTTCCACTTCCTCTTTTCCACACAACAACAACCCTGTGAGGTGGTTGGGCTGAGAGAGGAGGACTGACCCAAGGTCTCCTAGCTGGCTTTCAGGCCTGAGGCAGGATCAGAACTCAAAGCCTCCTGGTGATTGGCCCAGAGTCACCCAGCCAGCTTTCCTGCCTAGGGCGTGACTAGAATTCCCACTCTCCTGGTGATTGGCCCAGAGTCACCCAGCCAGCTTTCCTGCCTAGGGCGTGACTAGAATTCCCACTCTCCTGGTGATTGGCCCAGAGTCACCCAGCCGGCTTTCCTGTCTAGGGCGGGACTAGAATTCCCATTCTCCTGGTGATTGACCCAAAGTCACCCAGCCGGCTTTCCTGCCTAGGGCGGGACTAGAATTCCCACTCTCCTGGTAATTGGCCCAGAGTCACCCAGCCGGCTTTCCTGCCTAGGGCGGGACTAGAATTCCCACTCTCCTGGTAATTGGCCCAAAGTCACCCAGCCGGCTTTCCTGCCTAGGGCGGGACTAGAATTCCCACTCTCCTGGTGATTGGCCCAGAGTCACCCAGCCGACTTTCCTGCCTAGGCCGGGACTAGAATTCCCTGTCTCCTGGCGATTGACCCAAAGTCACCCAGCCGGCTTTCATGCCTAAGGCGGGACTAGAACTCCCAGGCTCCAGGTTTCTAGCCTGGTGCCTTAATGGCTGGACCAAACTGCAGCGCCTAGGTCAGTGGTAGGCAACCTCGGCTCTTTTATGACTCATGGACTTCAACTCCCAGAATTCCTGAGTCAGCTGACTCAGGAATTCTGGGAGTTAAAGTCCATGAGTCATAAAAGAGCCGAGGTTGCCTACCCCTGGCCTAGGTGCTTTTGCTCGGTCCCCTTGTGTGCCCTCCGTCCTTGATTTATAGCTCAGCACACCTGGGCCGTTGGGGGGACTGACGGCTACCTGGCGCGGGCGTTTCCCTTGGGTCTCCTCTAACCTGCTTGGTGCAGCCTCTCCCAAAGGGGTCAGCCTGGCCTTGGGAATGGATCCATTGATGGAGGAATGGGACACCAGCTGGCTGGTTGACCAATGGCCGAAGCCTGGCCGGGATGGCTGTGGGCTATCTGGGCCTCCTTCCACGGTGGCTCAGTGGGTTGGGACGCTGAGCTTGTCGATCAGAAGGTCGGCAGTTTGGCGGGTCAAATCTCGAGTGCCGCGTAACAGAGTGAGCGCCTGTTACTCGTCCCAGCTTCTGCCAACCTAGCAGTTCGAAAGCACGTAAAAAATGCAAGTAGAAAAATAGGGACCACTCCAGTGGGAAGGGAACAGCGTTCCGTGCGCCTTTGGCGTCTAGTCATGCCGGCCACATGACCACGGAGACGTCCTCGGACAAGCGCTGGCTGTTCGGCTTTGAAACGGAGGTGAGCACCGGCCCCTAGAGTCGGAAACGACTAGCACGCACATGCGGGGGAACCTTTACCTTTTTAGTGGCCCCTTTAGGACCTGTGGACTTCAACTCCCAGAATTCCTCAGCCAGTCCACAGGTCTTAAAGGGGCCATAGTTCCGACCCCCTTGCTTTGGTAGAGCAGAACGCTAGTCTCCAAGGGCAGCCCATCCAACTGCAGCCGACTGGCTCAAAGGAAGACTGTGGCCCTTGGCATAACTTGGGCCGTCTTACCAATTGTGCTTGGGGGTTAGGGTTAGGGTGGGGAATTCTGGGAGTTGGGAATCCAAGGTTGGGCATCCCTGTCTAGACTCTCCTGCTTCAGCAGGTGTGTGTGGGTGGGTGTGTTGGATGGACTAGAAGACCTCCGAGGTCCCTCCCGGCTCTGTCCTTCAGTTCGCAACGTCCACAGCGTCAAGAGGTCGGGTAATTCGCAGTTTGCCCCTTTCTCACAACTCAGTTTCACACTCCCCCACGTGACAGCAGAACTTGCCTGCCTGGCTTGCGAGCCGACCGGCCCTTGTGTAAAGACTCCCGATCCTCACTTAACAACCGGAATATAGCTAAGTCCTCGACTTACGGCCATTCGTTTGAAGTTGCAACGGGTTGGGGTGGGGAAAAAGCCACTCGTGACCGTTTCTACCTTACGACCGTTGCCCCATCCCGTGGTCGCGTGATCAGAATTTAGACGCTTGGCAACCGGCTCACGTTTACGACAGTTGCAGCGTCCTGGGTTCACAGTCACTAGTGGACTTCAAGTCCCAGAATTCCTCAGCCAGGCACACGTGCCTGGCTGAGGAATTCTGGGAGTTGAAGTCCACAAGTCATCAAAGGGCCAAGTTGGAAGACCGCTGCCTTAAAGTGTCCATTACAGACTTTGCACCTTTTAAGAGGTATGGACTTCCACTCCCAGAATTCCCCATCCAGGGAATTGGAAGTCTCCCCATCTTAAAGCATCCAGGCTGGGGAATTCTGGGAGTGAAAGTCCACCAGTCATAAAAGGGCCACGTTGGAAGACCCCTACTCTAGAGCTTGGGTGGGGAACCTTGGCTCCTTTATGACTGGTGGACTTCAACTCCCAGAATTCTTCAGCCAAGCATGTTGGCTAAGGAATTCTGGGAGTTGAAGTCCACAAGTCTTACAAGGGCCAAGTTTGGAGGCCCCTGCCTTAACAGCTATGGCAAAACTGGTCGTAAAATGGGGCCAAACTCACAACCGCCGCCTTGCGTGGCAGTGGCCGCGTTGGGCTCCCTTGGTGTCGTAAGTGAGCGGTGGGGCCGCTGTGGCTAACAATGGGGTCATATGGGGCATCCCCTTGTATGACTGCCTTTCGTAGTGACGGGAATTCCCATCCCGGTTTTTCCCGTGCTTGAGTGAGGACCGCCTGCACGATCAAAAACATTAACTGCAGTTTCTCTCCTTTTCTTTTTGTTGCAGAAATGGAATCTATTTGTAATTTGCAAAAGCGAGGTAAGGGTTTCCCTGCTTCAGGCCTCCTTCACAGGAGCGAGCGCAGTGGGAGGTTTGGGGTGGACCACTGAGGGGTGGGGAATTCTGGGAGTTGAAGGCCACGGCCCTTAAGGCGGGGGAATTCTGGGAGTTGAAGGCCATGGCCCTTAAGGCGGGGGAATTCTGGGGGTTGATGGCCACAAGTCTTAAGGCGGGGGAATTCTGGGGATTGAAGGCCACAAGTCTTAAGGCGGGGGAATTCTGGGAGTTGAAGGCCATGGCCCTTAAGGCGGGGGAATTCTGGGGGTTGATGGCCACAAGTCTTAAGGCGGGGGAATTCTGGGGATTGAAGGCCACAAGTCTTAAGGCGGGGGAATTCTGGGAGTTGAAGGCCATGGCCCTTAAGGCGGGGGAATTCTGGGGGTTGACGGCCACAAGTCTTAAGGCGGGGGAATTCTGGGGATTGAAGGCCACAGCCCTTAAGGTGGGGGAATTCTGGGAGTTGAAGGCCACAGCGCTTAAGCCTGGGGAATTCTGGGAGTTGAAGTCCGTAAATTTTAAAGCTGGCCAGGGAATTCTGGGACTTGAAGTCCGTAAATCTTAAAGCTGGCTGGGGAATGCTGGGACTTGAAGTCCATAAGCCTTAGGAATTCTGGGACTTGAAGTCCACAGGTCTCAAAGAGGCCAAGTTTGGCAACCCCTGACTTAACGGAGCGGACTCTTGGTGTGGTGGGGGGGGCGCAGGACAGCCAGGCTGGCCGCCCGTTTCACTCGGACCCTGTTCTTCCTTTTCCAGACCCCAAACGGATAATCACTTACGCTGAAGGCCTGGACACCCCCAGCACCTGAGCTGCAGCCGGACGGTTTCCACTGGGCCCGTGGCCAGCCCCGTGGGCTGTCCCCAACGGGGGGGAGGGGGGCGTCGCTGGTCAGCTCCGGCCGTCTGACTCCGAACCGCAGGATCATCTCTTCTCGTGTGTGTGTGTGTGTGTGTGTGTGTATACCGACGCACGCCCGCCTGACACAACACCTGCTTGGCAGAGACTCCTGCCAGGTTATTTAAACCCCACTTCGAAATGGCCGGAATCTTTGCCAGATATTCTCCTTTTTTTCCCCCCTTCCTCCCCCTTTCATTTTTTCCTTTTCCTTTCTTTTCTTTTTTTTCCTCTTCCTCTTTAAAACAACAAGAAAAAAAAGAGAAAAAAATCCACACGCGGGTAGAGGCTTAGCTTGTCCCCGTAGCTCTTGAGCATCGCGAGCAGAAGCGTGTCGGGTTTTTCGTCGTCGTGGTTTTGGTTTTTTTGGCGGGGTGGGGGCTTTGCAATTGTCGGTAACCCACTTAAACCAGGAAGAAACTCTTCCGAACCCCACTTTTGTTCGCTGGGTGGGGGGTGGGGAGGAATTAACCTTGAATCCTCACGTCTCCCCGCCACCGCCGCCACCCTGGCAAAAAAAGGGGGGGGCGAGAGTGGAATTTGGACGTTGGCCCAAAGACCGGGTTCCCCTTTGGGGTGGGGGGAGTTGGGGCTGATGTTTTTGCGAAGATACATCTACCCCTCGAAGCCCTTGAGCGTGGTTGGCGGGGCGGAGCGACGGAGCTTTGTTTTAATGCGGTATCCAGGGTTGGGGTGTGAGTGTGTGTCTGTGTGTGTGTTTGTGTGACTCACTGGACTCTCCTTCCATCCTTTTAACATGGGTTAACCCCTCTCCCCCCCCCCCCAGAATCAGGCCAAAAAAAAAACAAAACAAAACTGGATCTATTCTGAGTTTTGCCTCCTGCAATTCTTTGGCGTAGGCAAATGCTCTCTTTTGTGCTAACCGCGCGCACCGCATGTGTGAACACGTGGATTCTCCCCCCACCCCACCCCCCCCATGCACGTGGCAACTGGTAACAGGAGTTAATTTATAAAAGTTAAACTGAACCAGCTTCTCTTCCCCCCCTTCCCCTTCCCCTTCTCCTGGGTGGGGTGTGCCTCCCCCTCATTTCCCTCCCCCCCCCCCCCAAGCCTGCTTTCTCACCCTGGTGCAAACTCTGGACATCACAGACACACACACACGCTGAGTGTGTGTGTGGGGGTCTTCTGAGGATGGGCTCCGGATTTGCATTTGCGGTCTCTGTTGTTTGTTCTGACCCGTTTCCTCCCCCCCCCCCCCCGAATGGCGAAGTTTGCGTGATTCGCACCCAAATCGTTTTTTAAAGAATTCCTTCGGGTTGCGTTTTTGTGTGCTGGAGCAGGCAGGGTCCGGGGTGGGCGGGTGGGTGGGTGGGCTTGGGTACGTCCACCGCTGCAGTTAGGTCTGAGGAGGGGGTCTTGGATCAGAAGCTGTTCTACCCCTCCCACCCACCCCCCCACCCCCAAATAAGACCAAAGGACACGCAAGGGCTTTTGAACCCCACGTCGGGCTTTCCCAGACAATGCCCAGATGTGGCTGGACCCCTACAGAAGTTGTGTGTGTGTGTGTGTGTGTGTGTGTGTGTGTGTGTGTGGCGAGGGGGGGGGGAATTTACACATTTGGATCTCCTGAAGCTCTTTCCAGGGTGGGGGAGGGGCGTCTCCATCTCTCAAGTGGGGAAGGGTCCGCCGCGGTTTTAAATTTTTGTCCTTTTTCTGCGCCTTTAACGCGTCTCTGAAAAATGGTTCCCGAGATTGATTTTTTTCCCCCCTGCTTTTATTTTGCTAGGATTTACTGCTGGTCTTACTGCTTCTGTCCCTGCTTCCTGCCCCTCTCCCTCCCCCCCCCCCCCGATGCCCCCCAGGATTAAGTTGCACATCATGATGGACCCAACTCTGATCCTTACCCTCCCCCCCAAAAAATTAAACCTCTATTTTCCTGTTCCCCAAATAGAATTTAATTATAATCCCATATTAAGACGGTATAGAGGGGGGGGATTTGATCTGTTCCTTCTCGACTATGGACAAAATACTCCCCCCTCCCCATTACGTGTAAACTTCCCTTCTTTTAAACTTTCCTCTCTCTTTTCTTTTTCTTTTTCTTTTTTTTGGGAAAATCCTTTCGCCAAAGCCTTGACCGCTGATTAAACAGAAACTCTTCTTTTAACCCTCCTTCTTCTTCCTTGAATTTTGTGATAATTGGGGCTGGGGGGAAAAATAATGTATAGAGGGGGTGCGTGCGTGCGCGTGCGTGTCTTGTGTGTAAAGAGTACTGTGCTGTAGCATAAACCAAACCTGGACAGATTTGAAGACGTGGGAATGACGGGGAAAGGAGGAAGGGGTGGGGGTGGGGGTCTTAAGAGGGGAGTTTTGGTCCACAGAAAACAAATTTGAGGATTTGTGCAATCTTCTTTTTTCTCCCCTGCAAAATAGGGGTCTCCCAACCTTGGGAACCTTCAGACTTGTGGACTTCAACTCCCAGAATCCCCCCCGGCCCGAGGTTGGAGACCCCTGCAAAAAAAAAAATAGAGTCTTGAGCGGGATATGAGATGCCTCCAGGTCTCAAGTTTGTATTGCCATTTTTCCCATTTTTTCTCTTCCTTTCCTTCCCCCACCCCTCAAAAAAAAAATCAACAGTGATTTGAGAGGGTAATCCGTGTCTGGTGTATTTATAATGAAACATGTGTGCCGCCCTGTCTCCCGAAGGACTCAGGGCGGCTAACAACAATAAAATACAAATGAATACAAGTATTAAAAAAAGAATTAAATTATGTCAAAGTCCCACGAAAACCAATAAAAACATTTAAAATCATAATTAAAAACCCCATTATCATCAGTATGTCAGAACACTGTATGAGAAGTTGCAAAACCAAACCCCTTGACTTCCCAACCTCACTTTCCCCGAATCCCAGTGGCCGGATTCGCTGGGAATTCTGGGAGTTGAAGTCCCAACAGAAAAAGAGAAGACACCCCCCCCCTCGCTTCTCTATGTCAGGGCTTTTCAACCCGTGGTACGGGTACCACCCGGGGTACATTGGCACCTGGCACTTGTGGTACGCGACCATCCTAGAAAAGTGGTAGCGGGGGAGGGGAATGAGCCGAACCGGTGGCAGCACCGCACAAGCCCGAGCGAGAGACGGCTGGAGCTGCAGGGCTGTCGGGGCTCAGCGGAAGCGCCAGGATCAGCGCCGGAATCCAGCTGGAGCTCAGCACCGATCCTGGCACTTCAGCTGAGCCCAGAAGAAGCGCCGATCAGCTGGAATGTTGCAGCATCTCCAGGGTCCTGTGACGTACATTCAGATGCTTGGCAACCGATTCATATTTATGACGGTCACAGTGTCCCAGGGTCATGTGAAGGGACCAAAACCTGCTACAACCACCCAGCAGACCGAGGGGGGGGGATAAAAACCAAACACCCCCCCACCCCACCCCCGCTGCCAATCCTGAACAGAAATGCTCACAACAACGAAAACCTCGGACAGGAGGAAGAGCGCCACCGGGCGGGCAGGCAGGGGTCTTGCTGGGCTGTAACTTCGAACAGTCACTAAGCGAACTGTTGTAAGTCAAGGACTACCTGTACTTCATCACTCTTTTCCTTTTTTTTGGTCATCAAGTTTTTGACCCCTTGCTAGGCGACTGGTGGTCCTCGGATGTTGCCATATCCTAAAAGTGGCAGAATGGGCAAAAAGGTTGAAAAGCCCTGCTCTACGTGGGCGTGTCAGGCCTCTGGGCTGGAAGATTTGGGCAAAAGGTATTTCCTGGGCAGATGCCCTTCTCCAGCTGCCTCTGGGGATGTGGACCCCAAGACCCCCACCCCAAATAATAATAAAACCACGGCCAGCCCCCAACCATCTTCTGAACCTGGTTTGAGCTATTCTGAAGGATAAACCAAAGCCTTTGTCAAAATGGAGACCTGTCTGGGGGGGGCTGCCTCCTTAGGGCCCCACTCTAATGGGGAGGGTCAGGCCCAGGTGGGGCAAGGAGAATCGTCTCAAGCAGGTGGGGACCAAAGAAAGCCTCTATTCCTGTCCTGGAGCCCCAAAGCTTGGCGCATCCTCCTGGCCTGAAGAATTGGTGCATGTGTGTGTGTGCACATTTGGTTGGGAGCTTGCATAACTTTAGAACACAGGTCCCCAACCTACGGGCTGCGGCCCGGTGGCCAATAGGCCAGAGCCCAGGGACAAGCTAGCCAGTGCGCACACACATGTGCACACGCACCCCACTTGCACACGTGGACCTAGCGGGGCTAGCGACGGTGGCTAGCACACACGCACGAGTGCACATGCGGATTGCACAGCCCGTTTGCGCTGGCGCAGGGGGGCTAGAGGTGGTGGCTAGCAGCGGTGTGCCTGCGCAAACGAGGGCTACTAGTGCATGGGTTGTGCAGCCCGTTGGTGTGTGTACATGGGGCTAGCGGTGGCAGCTAGCGCCTGCACATCTACGCAAACGGGGCCGCTAGCACCGTGCGGGCCCTGTTTCTGCACGCATGTGCATGCACACAAAGCTGCTCCCTTCCCCGCCGGGCCGCCAGCAATGAAAAAGTTGATGACCTCTGGTGCAGAGGTATCCTTGACCTGTGGTGAGCATGCAACAACTTATTTGTGAAGAGAAAAGGGTTGCGCGCTGGCCTTCACTGGTCACCTGAGCACCTCATAGGGAGAATGGTTGCAGGATTTGGGTATGGCCAGTCTAGAGAAAAGAAGGACTGGGGGAGACATGATAGCAGCGTTTCAGTATTTGAGGGGCTACCACAAAGAAGACGGGGGAGGGGGTGTCCACCTATTCTCCAAAGCACTAGAAGGCAGGAGAAGAAACAACGGATTTAAACGAATCCAGGAGAGAAGCAACCTGGAATTAAGGAGAAACTTCCTAACAGTCAGGACAATTAACCAGGGGAACTCCTTGCCTCCAGAAGTTCCCACACCGGAGGCTTTTAAGAAGAGAGTGGACAGCCACCTGCCTGAAATAATATGATAGGGTCTCTTGCTTGAGAAGCGGGGTTGGACTAGAAGACCCCCAAGGTCCCTCCAGCTCTATTCTGACCGCCAAAGGACAGCCCTGGCTTAGCCCAGCAGCCATGGGAAGGAGCGTGTTGAGGAAACGAAGGAAGATCTGCAACTTGGCACGATCCCGAGAGCCGCCCAAAGTTGTCCCTGCAGGCGCCGCCCAAAGTGCACTCCTGGGTGTTAGAGAAGACAAAGAATCCCATCTATTTCCTTTGGACCTTGGGGTGATTTGAAAGGGACGAGCCCCAACAGGAAATCCTTTCTCCCTTCCGCTCTTCCTGGGCAAAAGTTCACCAGGATTACAGAGGGCTCCTGTTAACTCTTTCTTGGCGAGGTGTGTGTGTGTCCCTTCGTTGACATTTTGTTCGAGTATGAATGCACCTATATACAGGCAGTCCTCAAGTTACGACGGCTCATTTAGTGACCGTTCAAAGTGTCCACGGCACTGGAAAAGCGACTTAGAGCCGTTGTTCACATTTACGACTCTTGCAGCGTCCCAGTGATCACGGGATCAAAATTCGGACGCTTGGCAACTGACTCATATTTATGACGGTCGCAGCGGCCCAGCGTCACGTTTTGGCGGCCTTCTGACAAGCAAAGTCAGTGGGGGAGCCAGATTCACTTAATAACCGGGTTACTAACAGCTGCAGTGATTCACTTAACAACCGTGGCCAGAAAAGTGGTAAACATGGGACAACACTCACCTCACAAATGTCTCACTCAACGGCAGAAATGTTGGGCTCCTGCATGGACTTACGTTGTGGGGTTATGAAGTTAAACCAACTCTGAGCAGCTCGCAGTTCCTCGATTCTGCAATCTTGAGTTAAAAACAGGCCGCTGACAATCGTCACAACCAAATAAACCTGGTTTTTTTTGTTAGCTGCGAAGTCGTGTCCGACCCAACGCAATGCCATGGACCACGTTCCTCCAGGCCTTCCTGTCCTCTACCATCTTCTGGAGTCCATTTAAGCTCACATCTCCTGCTTCAGGGACTCCATCCAGCCACCTCCTTCTCTGTCGTCCCCTTCTTCTATTGCCCTCCACCTTTCCCAGCATGAGGCTCTTCTCCAGTGAGTCCTTCCTTCTCATGAGGTGGCCAAAGGATTTGAGTTTTAGCTTCAGGATCTGGCCTTCTAAAGAGCGGTCAGGGTTGATCTCCTCTAGGACTGACCGGTTTGATCGCCTTGCAGTCCAAGGGACTCGCAGGAGTCTTCTCCAGCACCATAGCTCAAAGGCCTCAATTCTTTGGCGCTCAGCCTTTCTTACGGTCCAGCTTTCACTGCCATACATTGCAACTGGGAAGACCAGAGCCTTGACTATACGCACTTTTGTTGACAGGGTGATGTCTCTGCTTTTTAGTGTGCTGTCTAGATTTGCCATGGCTTTCCTCCCCAGGAGCAAGCGTCTTTTAATTTCTTGGCTACAGTACCCAAAATTCTAGGTCACAATTGCTGGTTACAGCTGGCGTTGACTAGTTTTGGAAAGCAAAGCAGGGTAAGGATGGGTTAATTCTTTTGGTATTAGAGTAATGTTTGCTTCCATCATGTAGCTGGGAGTTTAGCCTCTAACAAAAGTCCACTACAAACATCTTTCAACGGTTCACTTAGTAGTATGTCTTGTAGATTTTTATGTAGCTCCGCCGGAAGCCCATCTGGACACGGTAAATTAAATATGTTGGATTCAGAAAAAAGTGGCAGAACAGATAAAGAGAGCAAAACATTTAAAACTATGTTAGAAGAAAGGATTACAACGATGGAAATATCAGAGGCCATAAAAAGACCAAAAAAATGGGAAAAGAACAGGACGGGTTAATTCACCGGCGGGAGACTAGCGGGCCATCCTAAACCGAAGGCCAAAATGTTTTGCAAGAAGGGAAAGACAAAAGACTTCCTGTTGGTGAAAAAATCTTGAAGTCGCCAAGACTCAAAGCTGAGTTGGGGCAATCTCTATTTCAGAGCTCTCCCACCTTTCTGGGTCGACGGCCCGGTGGAAAAAGGAGAGGCAGGCACCTTTATGCGTGCATGCGCACACATGGAAACATGGCCGCGTGTGCATGCATGCAAACAGGGCCACGAGCATGCGCGCTCCGCAAATGGGGCTGCTAGCGCCAGCACAAGTCATGCGGCTCGGCTAGCACTGGTGCACGGCTCAGGGCTCGGCTAGCGCCGGCACAAGGAAAAATGTGCACATGCGCGTGTGCGCTGGCCAGCCACTCACGCAGCCCAGTGGCCAAGAGGCTACGGCCCAGTAGTGGGGCCACGGCCCATAGAATGGGGACCTCTGCTTATATTTTAGAATAGAATAGAACAGAGCTGGAAGGGACCTTGGAGGTCTTCTAGTCCAGCGCACTGCTCGAGCAGGAGGACCAGAAGGCAGGAGAAGAAGCAAGGGATGGAGACTCGTCAAGAAGAGAAGCAACCTGGAACTAAGGAGAAACTTCCTGACAGTCAGAACAATTAACCAGTGGAACTCCTTGCCTCCAGAAGCGGTGAATGCTCCAACACTGGAAGTTTTTAAGAAGAGACTGGACAGCCATTTGTCTGAAATGGTATATAATAATAATAATAATAATAATAATAATAATAATAATAATAATAATAATAATAATAATAATAATAATAATAATAATAATAATAATAATAGTAATAATAATAATAATAATAATTTTATTTGTATACCGCCCTTCTCCCAAAGGACTCAGGGCGGTGAACAGGGCAAACATATAAAAGTACAAGAATACAAATATTAAAAAAGATTAAACAAGATGCCCAGAAACTAACAACCAATAAATTAAAATGCATTAAAACAATATTAAAATCCAAACCCATCACCCATCAGGCCAGGCCAGCTTGTTCGAACAAGTAGGTCTTCAGATCGCGTCGGAATGAGCGAAGGTCGGGCGCCATCTGGAGCTCAACCGGCAACCGATTCCATAAATCCGGGGCGCCCACAGAGAAGGCCCTCCCCCTGGGGGCCACCAGACGACATTCTCTGACCGGTGGCACCCTGAGGAGGCCCTCTCTGTGGGCACGCACAGGGCGGAGGGAAGTTGATGCCGGCAGCAGGTGATCCTTGAGGTACTCCGGACCCATGCCATGTAGGGCTTTGTAGGTCTCACCCGGAAGACAACTGGGAGCCAATGCAGCTCACGGAGCAGAGGTGTAACATGGGAGTATCGGGAGACTCCCAACACAACTCTCGCGGCTGCATTCTGTACCAGTTGGAGCCTCCGAGTGGTCCTCAAGGGCAGCCCCATGTAGAGAGCGTTGCAGTAGTCTAAACGAGAGGTCACGAGCGCATGAGTGACCGTACACAAGGCATCCCAGTCTAGATAGGGTCGCAACTGGCGCACCAGGCGAACCTGGGCGAAGGCCCCCCGAGTCACAGTTGTTATATGGTCTTCTAAAGAAAGCTGTGAATCTAGGAGGACTCCCAAGTTGCGAGCCCTATCTACGGGGGGTAATAACTCACCCCCCATAGAAAGAGATGGAATATTCTGAGTTTCCCGAGATGCCGATACGCACAGCCACTCAGTCTTGTCAGGGTTGAGTTGAAGTCTGTTCCTCCCCATCCAGACCCGAACCGCCTCCAGGCAACGGGACATCACGTCGAGGGCATCACGGGTGGTTTGGGGTCGAAATAAAAAGCTGGGTATCATCAGCATACTGATGATACCCAACTCCAAAACCACGAATGATCTCACCCAGCGGTTTCATGTAGATGTTGAACAGGAGAGGCGAGAGGACCGACCCCTGAGGAACTCCACAAACGAGAGGCCTCGCGGTCGACCTCTGCCCCCCTGCCAACACCGACTGCGAACGTCCCAGGAGATAGGAGGAGAACCACTGAAGAACTGTGCCTCCCACTCCCAACCCCCTGAGACGCCGCAGCAGGATACCATGGTCGATGGTATCGAAAGCCGCTGAGAGATCTAATAGGACTAGGACAGAGGAATATCCCCTGTCCCGAGCCCTCCAGAGATCATTTACCAGAGCGACCAATGCCGTCTCCGTGCTGTACCCGGGCCTGAAGCCCGATTGGTGCGGGTCTAGATAATCCGCTTCATCCAGAACCAGAGGGAGCTGATGCGCCACCACACTCTCGACAACCTTCGCAAGAAAGCGAAGGTTGGAGACCAGACGAAAGTTATTCAACACAGCTGGGTCCAAGGCAGGCTTCTTGAGGAGGGGCCTCACCACCGCCTCCTTCAAGACGGCGGGGAAACTACCCTCACTCAAAGAGGCAGATATAACTGCCTGGAACCAGCCTCGTGTCCCCTCCCGGGCCGCATAAACCAGCCAGGAAGGGCACGGGTCCAATAAACATGTGGTGGAGCTCAGCCTCCCCATAATCCTGTCCACTTCCTCCGGAGCCACAGGATCGAACTCCTCCCAGATAACATCGACAAGACCGCCCGTATCCTGATCGTCAGACTCTGCCCAGTCAGAGTCCAAACCGGTCTGAATCCGAGCGATTTTATCCGACAGATGTTGACTAAACTCCTCGGCACGACCCTGCAAGGGTTCCTCCCTCACCTCCTGATTAAGGAGGGAGCAGGTCACCCTAAACAGGGCGGCTGGGCGATTATCTGCGGACGCGATAAGGGAAGCGAAATGATTAGATCTCGCCACCCTTATCGCTGCGAGATAAGACCTAATACAGGTTCTCAGTTGCAATCGGTCGGATTCAGATCGGCTGGATCTCCAATAGCTCTCTAGGCCCCGTCTCCGACGCTTCATCTCCCGGAGCTCCACGGAAAACCATGGAGCCCGCTGGGATCTGCACCGGGTCAGGGGCCGCAAGGGTACAACTCGGTCAAGCGCCTCCGTGGCTGCCCTTTCCCCGGCTTCCACTAAGGCATCCGCCGAGCTGTGAGCAAAGGGTTTCCTGCCTGAGCAGGGGGTTGGACTAGAGGACCTCCAAGGTCCCTTCCAACTTTATTATTATCATCATCATCATCATCACCATCCTATATCGTCTCAGACAAGTGGCTGTCTAGCCTCTTCTTCAAAATCTCCAGGGATGGAGCGCCCACGATTTCTGGAGGCCAGCTGTTCCACTGGTTGATTGTCCTCCTCACTGTCAGGAATTTACATGTAGCCCTTGATTTATTTACACGTAGTCCTTGATTTACGACCAAAGCTGAATTCCCATCGTAAGCAACGCAGTAGTGCAAGGTTGCAAATAAGGATCACATGACCCCAGGACGCTACAACTGCTGTAAATACATGCCACTTCCCAAGCGTCTGCATTTGATCCCATGACCGTGGGAAGGTTGTAAGGGTGGTAAGTGTGAGCATCTGTCATAAATCACTTTTTCCAGTTCCTTTGTAACATGGAACTGTTGCTAAACAAAAGGATTGTAAGTTGAGGACTAACATTTGGACTGCTTAGTACAAAAATGCAAGCTGTTGTTGCTGGGGCTGGGACCAGCACAGCAAAGAGGCCGAGGAGGGTGTAACTATGGAGCAGGCAGTTGACAGAGTAGATAGCCTTCTGAGAACAAGAACAAGTGACCAGGGGAACGCCTTGCCTCCAGAAGTTGTGGGTGCTTCAACACTGGAGGTCTTAAAGAAGATATTGGACAGCCATTTGTCTGAAATGGCATAGGGTCTCCTGCCTGAGCAGGGGGTTGGACTAGAAGACCTCTAAGGTCCCTTCCAACTCTCTTATTCTATATTCTCCTGAATATAGGTCAAAGGTGGAGTTGACCTAAATCAGGGGTGGGGAACTCTGGCCCCTGTATGACTTGTGGACTTCAACTCCCAGAATTCCTGAGCCAGCTGGCTCAAGAATTCTGGGAGTTGAAGTCCACAAGTCATACAGGAGCCAGGGTTCCCCACCCCTGACCTAAATCCTTTAATGCAGCTTCTTCATGCAAAGACTGGCATCCCCAGCAGAGGGCAGCATTGGGCAGCTGTGGATCCCCTCCACAAGAATGGCAAAAGAGCTCCTAGGGCACTTCAGGAAGCCGAAATGCTGGTTTTTATTTTTTGTTTGCCCCCACCAGAGAGGGGAAGAATCGTTTTCCAAAGGGCGCTGGATGAAACTGTAGAACTGGAAGCAAGGTTGTTCCTAAGAAAAGATCCCGCTTGCTGGGAAGACGGGAGACTTTCAATCCATGGAGAAAGGTGCCTGAAGGCAGAACGAGAAGCAACTGCCTCCAGAAGTTGTGGGTGCTCCATCACTGGAGGCTTTTAAGAAGAGATTGGACAGTCACCTATCTGACATGGTACAGAGCAGGGGGTTGGACTAGAAGACCTCCAAAGTTAGGATTCTATCAGGAAGGAAGGAAGGAAGGAAGGAAGGAAGGAAGGAAGGAAGGAAGGAAGGAAGGAAGGAAGGAAGGAAGGAAGGAAGGAATCTAATCAAGGAATCAACCTAGAATTAAGGAGAAGGAAGGAAGGAAGGAAGGAAGGAAGGAAGGAAGGAAGGAAGGAAGGAAGGAAGGAATCTAATCAAGGAATCAACCTAGAATTAAGGAGAAGGAAGGAAGGAAGGAAGGAAGGAAGGAAGGAAGGAAGGAAGGAAGGAAGGAAGGAAGGAAGGAAGGAAGGAAGGAAGGAATGGATGGTATCAAGGAATCAACTGAGAATTAAGGAGAAACTTCCTAACAGAACAATTAACCAGTGGAACAACCTGCCTCTAGAAGTTGTGAATGCTCCAACACTGGAAGTCTTTAAGAAGAGACTGGACAGCCATTTGTCACTCTAGGATGATAGGGTAAAGATATCCCACTTTGGAAATTTTAAAACTTGTGGACTTCAACTCCCAGAATTCCTCAGCCAGCCTGATAAAAGAAAGGTAAAATATCAGTTGGGGGAAAAAAACATTGAAAATGAAATGTTTTGCAGAAAGGGCGGTGGACCACCTAGAAGAGAGAAAAGGCTATAACGTGGTGCTGTGTGATGGTGCCTGACAGGGAACTGTAATGGAAAATTTGTTGTGCCTCTGAAGAGAAGCCGCCTTGGTTGTTTTGTGTGGTTGAAATGTTAAAAATGGGACTCTATCCGCTCCGTTAGTGACCTCAGTGGTCTGACCTGGAGCATCGGACACAGGTAGGTCCCAAAGGCTCGGCTGACCTAGGAAAAGGCTGGGTCTGCACCTCCCACTTGGCTAAGACAGGGTTGAGTGTGTGTGTGTGTGTGTGTGTGTGTGTGTGTGTGTATCCAACTGGTATGGTTAGTTTATTGTTGGGTCTGTTCTGTTGTGCAGTTCCAGTCAGCTGCCTAATTTAGTGAATTGTGGCGTGCACCTTGCCTGAATGCAACTCTACAGCCTATTCTTTTAGCCAGTCAAGTCATCTTCCTTGTGATCTAGTTATACACAGTCACACCAGCTGAGTCAAAAGCTGCCATCTGGAGAATTCAGAGACAACCCCCCCCCACACACAGACACACACACATTCTCCAGGAAGGCCCAACGTCTTTCACAACAGAACATGGCTAGCTCCACCATGTGTAACAGAATAATAGAGTTGGAAAGGACCTTGGAGGTCATCCAGTCCAACCCCCTGCTCAGGCAGGGAACCCTATACCACTCCAGATAAATGGCTGTCCAGTCTCTTCTTGAAAACCTCCAGTGTTGGAGCACCCACAACTTCTGGAAGCAAGGCGTTCCACTGGTTAATCGTTCTTGCTGTCAGGAAGTTTCTCCTTAGTTCCAGATCAGAGGTCACCAACCTTTTCATGGTGGCGGCCCGGAGGGAAAGGGAGCAGCTGGGAAATTTGCACGCATGCATATGTGTGCGGAAAGAGGGGCGCGTGCACCCACATGGCGCTAGCAGCCTCGTTTGCGTAGATGTGCAGGTGCTAGCTGCTGCTGCTAGCCCCACACACGCAAAAACGGGCTGCACAATCCACACGGCGCTAGCAGCCCTCGTTTGCACAGGCACGCAGGTGCTAACCACCGCCACCGCTAGCCCCCGTGTACAGGCGCAAACGGGCTGTGCAATCCGTGTACTCGCCAGTGGCCCCAGGTGCGCAGGTGCTAGCCACCGCTACTAGCCCCACACACAGGCGCAAATGGGTCCACAGGCGCGAGTGGGGGTGTGCGCGCACACTGGCTAGCTTGTCCCACAGCCCAGTGGCTGTGGCCGTGGCCCATAGGTTGGGGACCCCTGTTCTCAATTGCGGTGGTGCAAATGATAGTTTTGATGATCATTGAAGTATACCGACATGGTCCCTAAATAGACAAAAGAAACTGGATGCATTAAGGTTGAATACTTTGAAACATACTGCTTATCTTTTGCACTAATTGAGCCACATGCAACTGTTAGTCTGAAGGGTCACAGTAAACCAACAATTTATCTGTCTGAACATGTTCCATATTCCATGACGTAGCTCAAAATGAGATACCCAATTTCAAGAACATCCAGTTTGCTTCAAGACATCCTGGGAAAAATCCATCCTTCCTGTATTTCCAATTATTCTTTCACTTTTGCTATCAACGCAAGATTAAGTTGGCCAGAATATTAGACCCTTCGGACAAAAAGCACCCTAAGTTTAAACAAAGTTGGCATTTTTCTTTTTTTTTTAAAAGTAGACTTTAAAACGGGCCCGTCCCCAAGAGGCAGGCAGAGAGCTTGAGATGACCTTACCGGACGATAAATACAGGTAGTCCTCAACTTGCGACCACAACAGAGCCTAAAATTTGCTGTTGCTAAGCAGGGCGGCTTGATAAGTGAGTTTCGCCCCGTGTTACGACCTTTCTTTTCAGCGTCGTTAAGCGAACCGCTGAAGCTGTTAAGTGAGTCACACAGACTATTCTCAAGTGAATCTGGCTTCCCCGTGGCCTTTGCTTGTCAGAAGATCACAAAAGGGGTCCCTCCCCCTCATAAAAAGGAATCTGGTTGCCAAACAGCCAAATTTGCATCGTGTGACCACAAAGGGAAAAATAGAGAAAGTCCAGTTGCCTCTTGAAAAAGCAGCTCGGGGACTTCTGTCGGGATGGGACACGCAAGAGAGACGCGCCGGCAGAACCGAGTCAGGCATTTTCTGGATTTTTGGCACGCGAAGCCCAAACGGTTCACCGCCACTGGCATGTCAGCCCCGCCTCCTTAACCTCTGCCCTGGGTTCATGCCAACGTCAGGGTAGAGAGGCAGATGCTTTGTGCGGCATTCAGTCCAAAGTGTAGGCGACCACGTTCTCTCTCTCTCTCTCTCTGGGCCATCCCCTGCGGTTGTGACCTCACAAGTGGGAAAACTGTTGTCCATCATTTTGTCCTGGGCCCTGGGTGGCCTCACCTTGGTATTGTAGAACCGCAGCCGGGGAGCTACGATGAAAGACTTGGACGCTAAAATGAAGGACGGTTGCAGGAATCGGGTTTGGTTAGAGAAAAGGAGGACCGGGGGGGGGGGGACATGATAGCAGCATTCCAGTATTTGAGGGGCTGCCACAAAGAAGAGGGGGGGGGTGTCCACCTATTCTCCAAAGCACCTGCAGGGAAGGACAGAAAGCAACGGATGGAAACTAATCGGAGAGTGAAGCAACCTGGAATTAAGGAGAAACTTCCTGACAGTTAGAACAATTCGCTCCTTCCGGCGGGATCTAAAAACTTATTTATTTGAGCAATCTGGCCTGGTTTGATGGGTTGGGGTTGGGGTTTAAACATGGTTTTTAATTATTGTATATATCGGGCATAATATTTAATTGTTTTTTAACTTTTGTATTTTGTCTTTTAATACTTATTGCCCTGTACACCGCCCTGAATCCTTCGGGAGAAGGGCGGTATAAAAATTTAATAAATAAATAAATAATAAATTAACCAGTGGAACAACCTGCCTCCAGAAGTTGTGACTGCTCCAACATTGGAGAAGAGACTGGACAGCCATTTGTCTGAAATGATATAGGGTTTCCTGCCTGAGCAGGGGGTTGGACTAGAGGACCTCTAAGGTCCCTCCCAAATTTATTATTATTATTATAAAACTTTTATTCATAAAACATGAAACTCAGTCAACTGAACACTCAAATGGACTGGCACTAATGGTTGACAGGGGTTGCTGCCGGCATCCTAGGAATCAACCAGGTATCTCCTTAAAATGGAAGATGTTCCGAGGAGCGCAGTTTTTTGTTTTGCCAAGTTTTTGGACCTAGTTCCCAGTGCCCCAAGGACAATGGGTATGACTGTTACATGTTTCATCCATAATCGCACAGTTTCTTTTATTATTATTATTATTATCATTATTATTATTGTCGCAAGTGGAAGACTACCTGTATTCCACACAATTTGAGAAGGCTTACAACAGTCCCATCCTTGTGAATAGTCTGGGAGTCGATGACGGGCCAAAGGAAGGGCTGTGAACTGGAATCCAGAACCGGATGCTCTGGTTTGAATCTCAGAGAGTTCCTATACTGGTAGTCCTCGACTTATGACAATTGAGCTCAACATTTCCATTGCTAAGCAAAGCAGTCGTTAGGTGAATCACTGTGGTTGTTAAGTTAGTAATGTGGACGTTAAGTGGGTCTGCCTTCCTGATTAACTTTGCTTGTCGGACGGTCGCAAAAGGGGATCGCATGACCCTGGGACGCTGTGACCGTCATAAATACGAGCCAGTTGCCAAGCGTATGAATTTTGATCACATGACCCTGGGGAGGGTGCAGCGGTCGTAAGTGTGAAAAACGGTCCTAAGTCACTTTTTTCAGTGCCATTGTAACTTTGAACGGTCGCTAAACGAAGTGTTGTAAGTCGCGAACTACCTGTATAGAATAATATAGAGTAATTGTCCTTCCTGCAAGGCCTTTTTCCAAGAGACACACCATGGTCAATCTTAGTTTTCATAGATAAATTGTAGTATTTGATGATGACTATTCCTGAATCGGTTTGGGAATAATGAAGGTACTATAAGCCTAAGAACTGATTGCCTCAAGGAAACTGCTCAGTTGTCTGTAAGGTAGAAAAGTGGATTTTCTAAAATATTCAGGGATAATTATTCAAGTAAAATCTCTTTGTTGATAGACTTGCATATCTCAAATGCTATTACACAAATTAATGGCGATATTAATAGATGGTTAACAATCCCTATGAGATGCCGGAGAAGAATTAAGTGTGGCAATAATGAATATGTATAACTTCACAATGGCTACATAGTTTAATGGACTATTTTTTGACAATGCAATGATTAAATTTGTAAAGAATGGTAAGGACTCTGACACTGTCTTTTTCTGGGTTATGGTTCCCAATGGGGTTTTAATCTTCTAAATTATTATCGCATTATATCAGCAAGCATATTTATTAGGCCTTGTTTTCATTGGTATTAAAATGGCACCGATTACGCATCATTTTGAGCACAGTTAGACTTTTTATTCTGTCAACTCTGAAATCTTAGGAAATATGTTATTCCCAGCTTTGGAGGCAATTAGACATAATGGGATATTATTGGGAAATTAACATTTTGTTATTCTTATGAGATATTCATTCTCTGAAATAACCCTTTTTTAAAAAAATAGCCAGGAGAAGCAATCCAGCGGTTCCGACGTTACTAAGTCAAAGATCTTAGGTTTTTTTAAAAAAGTAATTTTTTAAATGATCTCCTAATGAAGATTTTGACTTTTAATAAAACGTGTGGGTCAGAAAAGGGGTTACCAGATTCCTCTTATTCTTTCTCTCTTTTGCAACTGGCATGTACTTATGTCAGTTGTAGTGTCCTGTGATCACCCATTTGTGACCTTCTGATAAGCAAAATCAATGGGGGGAGCCGGATCCACTTAACCACCACATGACTCACTTTTAACAACCATGACTCACTTAACAACTGCACAATTCGCTTAACAACTGTGGTAAAAAGGTTGCAAAGTTGGGGGTGAACAGCCTAATGAGAGTCTCCTAACGACCATGTAATTCACTTAGCAGCCACAACCCAAAAGGTTTGTAAAATCAGGCACCGCTCAGTTAACGACCACGTTGCTTAGCGACAGAAGACCTCACTGTGGTCTTAAGTCGAAGCCTTCCTGCTTGCGGAAAAGGCAGGGAGTCTTCCTGACAGACTGTAAGGATAGTGTAACTTTGAGAGACTGGAGGAAAAAGCCACCACCAAGAGATCCCTGAAGCCCGAGACAGAAATGTAATTTGGGGAAAAAACGCCTCAGCATGTGACTTCTTCTGAGAAAGGGGGGGGGGCACATTGAGGAGTGGCAAGGCTCTGTTTTAATAAAAGTAGTAAGAGTTTGTGAGCGTTCTTTATTTCTCTTAGGCTGGCCTACTCTTAAGGGCCGGCATGAAAAATTTCCCTCAGAGCAGCTGCCCAATTCTCACCTTAGGTTAAAAAATAAGACCAAGAGGGCTTTCTCTGAGGGAAACCCCCCAATTCTGACAGAAAGTACCCCCCCTCAATGGAGAGCCCAGCGGAGACCCTCCTCTCCCCTCGGCCGCCGCGCGGCTCTCTTTTCCCTCAGCGGGCCGCTCCCGCCTCAAAAGCCAAGAGGAGGCGGCGCCCTCCGCCGTTACCGGGGCGACCGCAGAAGCCCCGCCTCGCCCCATCCGCCTTCCCTGCAGCCGCCCTGACGCCCCGCCCCCGAGGGCGGAGCCGCCCCGCCCACCGCCCCGCCCCGTCGTCGCCCGATGCCGGCCCGGGAGCGGCCGAGCGAGGCAGCAGCGGCAGCGGCGGCGGCGGCCGGAGCGGCGAGGCGAGGCTCGATCGGGAGCGCAGCAGGCCGAGGTGAGGGAGCGCCGGTCCGGGTCGAGGCTGAGCGGGACTCCCGCTGGGACGGGGCCTCCGGGCGCGCGCTCGGCCCTCTTGCCCTGCCTGGGGGAGGGAGGGAGGGGCGGCACGTCTGAATGCGCGCGTGTCTCCCCACGCGTGTCTGGCTGGGGCCGTCTGCCGTCTGGAAAGAGCCTTCCCCAAGCCGGGCGGGGCGGAGAAGAGCGCCCGCAAGTCGGCGAGGGAGCCGCGGCCGGAGCGCGACTACAACCCCCAGCAGCCCCGCGCTGACGCCAGGCGGCAAGGCATGCCGGGAGTTGTAGTGCGGGAAAGCCTCGCAGGGCATCGCGGATTAGCCAGCCGGGCGTCCGATTCCTGCTCAACGCCTTTGGGGTAATTCCACCCCGGGGAAGGGGGGGAGGGGCGAGGGGGGGGCTGATCTGGGGTGGGGTGGGGGGCTTGGAAGCAGGCGCGCGGGGGGGGGACGGGGGCATGTTCTGGCCTCCCCCCCCCACTTTGCAAAAGATGCCCGCCTCTCTCCAGGTGCGCCTTTGAAGTGGCCCTAGGTGTGCGGTGCCTGGGAGCCCCCCGAGGGGGGGGACACCACGGGAGGGGGGGCCGCCTTTGGAATTGGGGAGGGGGGGGGAAAGACAGGCTGCCCAGGGAGGGCCGGGTGTGGCTGTGCAATCCTTGCTCAACTGCCCCTCGGATGCAACATTGGGTGTGGGTGTGTGTGTGTGTGTGTGCGTGCCCGAGTGCTGGACCGCAGGGGTGGTTGTGTGCGTGTGCTTTGCACGCGTTTGGTGGAAAGGCGTGTGCGTGTGCACGACCCGGCCCCTGGCGTGTTTTGCAATGGCCGGCCTGATGTTCAGCGCGGAGTTCCTCTTCCTTTAGACAACCTTGCTGGGTGTGTGTTGCCTTGCTGGGGTTCACTGGGTCCCGCTTCTGCCCCTCGGACGCGGCAGAGGATGGGGTGGGGGCGGGGTGGGGGCTGCTCGTGGGGAGGGGGAGAGAGAGAAGACTGGTGGCTTTCCAGCCGGCAGGTTGGGGGAAATCCCAGGGGTGGGGTGTGGCAGGGCTTTTGCCGGTGCTTTGTTGTCTGTGTTGCACACCACAGCTGATGTGTGGTATAGAGAGGGAGGGGTGTGTGTGTGTGTGTGTGTGTGTGTGTAGGGGGGGAAAAATGGGGTTGGAAAGGAAATAGTCTGGGTGGGGGGATTTGCCCTTCTTATCTAAGGAATAAAGCATGTTTGATCTAAGGCAGGGGTCTTCCAACTTGGCCCTTTTATGACTTGTGGACTTCAACTCCCAGAATTCCTTGCCGGCTGAGGAATTCTGGGAGTTGAAGTCCACAAGACATAAAAGGGCCAAGTTGGAAGACCCCTGTCCTAGGGTGATTATACTAGCTTTGCTGCCTGAGGAATTCTGGGAGTTGAAGTCTACAAGTCATCAAAGGGCCAAGTGGGAAGACCCCTGTCTTAAAGCATCCTGGCTGAGGAATTCTGGGAGTTGAAGTCCACAAGACATAAAAGGGCCAAGTGGGAAGACCCCTGTCTTAAAGCATCCTGGCTGAGGAATTCTGGGAGTTGAAGTCCACAAGTCATAAGAGGGCCAAGTGGGAAGACCCCTGTCTTAAAGCATCCTGGCTGAGGAATTCTGGGAGTTGAAGTCCACAAGTCATCAAAGGGCCAAGTGGGAAGACCCCTGTCTTAAAGCATCCTGGCTGAGGAATTCTGGGAGTTGAAGTCCACAAGTCATAAGAGGGCCAAGTGGGAAGACCCCTGTCTTAAAGCATCCTGGCTGAGGAATTCTGGGAGTTGAAGTCCACAAGTCTTAAAGTGGTCAAGTTTGAAGACCCCTGTCTTAAAGCATCCTGGCTGAGGAATTCTGGGAGTTGAAGTCCACAAGTCATAAGAGGGTCAAGTTGGAAGACCCCTGTCTTAAAGCATCCTAGCTGAGGAATTCTGGGAGTTGAAGTCCACCAGTCATCAAAGGGCCAAGTGGAGAGACCCCTGGCTGAGGAATTCTGGGAGTTGAAGTGCACAAGTCCTAAAAGAGCCAAGTTGGAAGACCCCTGACCTGGGGTGATTAATTTTTTTTAGAAATCCTGGCTTTTATAACCTTAAATCCCGGCTTTAAAATATGGAAGATGGAGAACAGCTTTTACCTGTTAAATGCCTTGCTGGGGATTTTGTACATTGCAGCAAGGGCTGGCTGTGTCCGCCTTATAGTTGCTCCTACGTTTTTCTATTTTTTATTTTTTTGGCCTTCCTGCTTCGTCTTTGCCCACCTCCCCAGAAAGAAAAAGCAACAGATGTGGACCATCCACAAGCAAAAGTGGCTAGTCAGGAAGGGGAATCGGAGGTGGTAGCTTCCTTTCTTGTCTCTTGTTTGTTTCGTGGTTTGTTTTCCTGGCTGTTTTCAAGTTTTGGATTCTTCTTTTTACGTCTTCCACATCTGGACCCCGGTTTCGCTTGTTACGTTATTTAAATCTAGAGGACGCCCATCTCGCTGTAAAGCAGCTCACATCATCCCAACCCAACCGTATAAAATAACTAGAATGTTAGAAAGGTTAAGTATTAAAAGTTAAAACTTTAAAAGTAAAAAAAAAAAGCAAAAATGAATCGGTATGTAAATACAGTAGAGGTGGAATTTTACAAGCTTCAGGAATATCTCTCTACCAGCTGCGGAGTTTCTTAAGACCGTTTTACCTTGTTTCTTCACAAGACAAATGTGAATTTTTTTTTATTTTGCAGAGGCCCAATGCACATGTGTGAATGTGTCAGGGGCATCCTTGGCTTTTTATACACTGCTTATCTCCTCCTTGAGCAGAGGGCTGGACTAGAAGACCTCCAAGGTCCCGTTCGGTTCTTCTTCTCAAATTGGAAGGGACCCTCAGAGCTCGGCCACCATTGCTTGTTTGTCTGGCTCAAAAACTAGCCTGCTTGTTTCATGCGCTGTTTTATCAGCCTGATGGATTTTAGAGATGCATTTATTTACACACGCAATGTTGTGAAGCGGGAGAGGGAGGCAGTTAAGGAGTGGGAAATAGAAATAAATGCCTTGCATTCATTCCCATTGTATTTAAGGTTTGCAGTGGGAAAGGGGGAAAAAAGAAATAAGATGCCGAAGGACCACTTAAAACACCCAATGGTGGCAGATGGAAGAGGGTTCTCATGTGTCTTCCATTAGAGGGGAATTATAATGTTAATTAGACTAAATGCCTTGGATCCTTTCTTCCCAAGAGGCCTATGAAGACTATTAACAATCGGAGGAGAAGACAACCCCGGTTTAAACAACCGGCAGCTGTGATGTCACAAAAGGCAGCTTAACAGTTATGTCCCACCTTTTGCGTGCGCTTCAGGGGCGGTGCGCAGCCCTTTTTAACAATGAGGGTTTTCTAGCAAGGCTGAGTTCTGCCTTTTACCAGGCTGAGTAACAATGCTTTCTGTGTTGTGCAGGAAAAAAAAAAACCCACGCCAAGCATAAAATCCTGTCCTGTTTATGAAAAATTTGTAGGCAGTTCCAAGGTGGCTCCTCTCTGCGGGAAAAGAGGCACGAATAAAAAGATGGTTAAAATATGTTTGAATAATAATAATAATAATAATAATAATAATAATAATAATAATAAGAAGAAGAAGAAGAAGAAGAAGAAGAAGAAGAAGAAGTTGGAAGGGACCTTGGAGGTCATCTAGTCCAACCCCCTGCTCAGGCAGGAAACCCTATACCATTTCAGGCAAATGGCTGTCCAGTCTCTTCTTAAAAACCTCCAGTGTTGGAGCCTTCACAGCTTCTGGAGTAGGGGGTGACATGATAGCAGCCTTCCAGTATCTCAGGGGCTGCCCCAAAGAAGAGGCAGTCAAGCTATTCTCCAAAGCCCCTGAAGGCAGGATAAGAAGCAACGGATGGAAACTAATCAAGGAGAGAAGCAGCCTGGAATTAAGGAGAAACTTCGTCAGGATTAATCAGTGGAACAACTTGGCTCCAGAAGTTGTGGGTGCTCCAGCTGTCAATATCCAAGGACCAACATTGGAGGTTTTGTTATTTTTTTTAACAAGAGTTCAATAATAATTATTCAAGCAAAACGGGTTGTCTTGAGTATCTTACTCACTAATACAAATTAAATTCCTAATCCCTAAATCTTTTCTCTAACCACTTGTAAAATAGGTCCCAAGTTTGAAAATACTCTTGTTTCTTCTTTTTCTTTCAACCTTAAAGTAAATCTCTCCTTTTCTGCACAGTCTTAATATTTTTTGGGTTATTTCTTCTTCTGGTGGTATTTCTTTGTTCTTCCAATATTGTGCAAATATAATTCTTGTGGTTATCATGTGTAGAATCAAATATTTACTTTGCTTATCGAATTTTTATGGCATTATACCTAGTTAAAAAAAATCAGGTTTGTAGTAGTCTTTGTGTTTCTCTAATGTTTTTTTCTAACCAAGTGTGGATTGTTGTCCCAATATCTCCTTCCTTTAACACATGTCCAACACCTATGATACTCAGTACCTGGTTTGGGTTACATTTCCAAAATTTCTCTCTCACGTTTTTAAACATTTTTGCTAATCTTGTTGGTGGCAAATGCCACCTATAAAACATTTTACATAAGTTTTTTTGTATGAAGCTGACATTGTCAATTTTCAAGCTGAAAACCTGGTTTTTTGATCTATCAGGCCTGGACTGAAGGGGTTTTAGCTTTTAATATTGTTTTAATTGTTGGGCTTAATTAATTTAATCTATTTTAATTTTATACTATTTTTATATTGTATTTTATGCTGCCCTGTAAACCGCCCTGAGTCCTTTGGGAATAGGGCGGTATAAAAATTTAATTAAATAAATAAAATAAATAAATAAATTTATGGTTTCTTTCCCACAAACTTTGCCACTTTTCTAAATCTATGTTACATCCAGAATTCTTTGCCCATGCTATCATTGTCCCTTTTGCTTGTTCGTCTTCCATTTTGAAATGTAATAAGAAATTGTACATTTTTTAATTAACTTTTCATCAGAAGTTAATAATGTCTGATCAAACACAGTCTCTTCTTTGTGAAATCCACGTTGTTTCATGTCTTTATCATATCTGACTTGGTTTTTAAGAAGAGATTGGACTAGAAGATCTTCAAAATCTTCCCTTTTAGCCATATGATTCTAGAAGGAAGGAAGGAAAGGAAGGAAGGAAGGAAGGAAGGAAGGAAGGAAGGAAGGGAGGGCAATGGATGGAAACTAAGCAGGGAGATATACATCCTGGAAATAAGGACGAATTTCCTGGCAATGAGAACAATCAACCAGTGGAACAGCTTGCCACCAGGAGTTGTGGGTACTCCATCACTGCAGGTTTTTAAATAAAAGATTTCACAGCCATTTTTCTGGAGGGGTCTAGGGGAGGGGTCTTCCAATGTGGCCCTTTTATGGCTTGTGGTCTTCCACGCCCAGAATTCCTCAGCCAGGGAGTGGAAGTCCGCAAGTCATAAAGGGGCCACGTTGGAAGACCCCTGGTCTAGGTTTTCCTGCCTGAGCAGGGGGTTGGACTAGAGCAGGCCTTTTCAACCTTTTCACCCACTGTGCGACTTTTAGGATATGGCAACATCCGAGGACCACCAGTCGCCCAGGAAGGGGTCAAAAACTTGATGACCCCAAAAAAAAGAAAAGAAAAGAAAAAATTGATGAAGTACAGGTAGTCCTCGACTTACAACAGATCGCTTAGTGACTGCTCGAAGTTACAATGGCCCTGAAAAAAGTGCCCCCCAAGCCACAGCCAAGCAAGACCCCTGCCTGCCCGCCCGGCGGCGCTCTTCCTCCTGTCCGAGGTTTTCGTTGTTGTGAGCATTTCTGTTGAGGATCGGCAGTGGGGGTGAGGTAGGGTGGGTATTTGGTTTTTATCCCCCCCCTCGGTCTGCTGGGTGGTTGCAGCAGGTCCCTTCACATGACCCGGGGACACTGTGACTGTCATAAATGTGAATCAGTTGCCAAGCATCCGAATGTACATCACGATACCCTGGAGATGCTGCAACATTCCAGCTGATCGGCGTTTCTTCAGGGCTCAGCAAAAGTGCCAGGATCAGTGCTGAGCTCCAGCTGGATCCCGGCGCTGATCCTGGCGCTTCCGCTGAGGAAGCTGGCTGAGGACCCCTGACTGAGGAATTCTGGGAGTTGAAGTCCACAAGTCTTCAAGTGGCCCAAGTTGAGGACCCCTGGCTGAGGAATTCTGGGAGTTGAAGTCCACAAGTCTTCAAGTGGCCCAGGTTGAGGACCCCTGGCTGAGGAATTCTGGGAGTTGAAGTCCACAAGTCTTCAAGTGGCCCAAGTTGAGGACCCCTGGCTGAGGAATTCTGGGAGTTGAAGTCCACAAGTCTTCCAGTGGCCCAGGTTGAGGACCCCTGGCTGAGGAATTCTGGGAGTTGAAGTCCACAAGTCTTCCAGTGGCCCAGGTTGAGGACCCCTGGCTGAGGAATTCTGGGAGTTGAAGTCCACAAGTCTTCAAGTGGCCCAGGTTGAGGACCCCTGCTTAACCGTCCTGAGCTGGTTGTTTCCGGCCTCTGAGCTTCGACCTTTAAACCAGGTGATTCCGACCCGGGCTGGATGGGGGGGGGGAGAAACAGCCTCTCGTCCCGCCTGTCAGACTAAACTGCCTTTTTTCCGCCTCACGTCACAGCATACCTGCCCTGCTTGTTCATGGCTGAGGCCTGGGTGTGTCTGAATTCCCAGATCAAGGAAAGCAGGTTCAGGCCGTGGGATGGGGAAGGTGCCTTTTCTGCAGGCTTCCCACCTGCGCTGGCCCTGTCGTTCACCTGTCTGTCTTTATCGCCCAGGTGGGCTTTGCCAGTCGAGCCCAGCGCTGCGTGTGCCGCTGCAGCCCGTCTTGCCGAGGGCGGGGCCCGCTTGTGCAAATAGCGCTGTGCAAAATCCACCCCAGTTACTCACCCGGCTGGAATGGAGGAGAGTTCAGGTGAATTGCCCTTGGCACCACTTGCCTTCGTGCGTTTAGTTCGAAGTCACAGCGGTACCGAGAAACTGGTGCCGTTTTTCACACTGACGGTCCGTCTCAGCATCACCCCTCCTCCCCCAGGTTCACGTGATCAAAAACGCTTGGCAACTAACTCGTGTTTGTGACGGTCGCAGCGTCCCGGGCTCAGGGGATCCCCTTTTGGGATCTTCTGATGAGCAAGCCAGATGAGCAAACCGGTGCAGTGATTCGCTTAACAACTTAACAAGGTTGTAAAACGGGACAAAACTGGCTTAACGCCAGTCCGCTTAGCTTGGTTGCTGGCCTCGGGCGGAGAGGCCCGATTGTTTGGGGTGCCTTGTGGGGGGAGTCCGTCTGGTGGGGGACCAAGTTTCAGAAGGCTTTGCAAATCTCGGCCGGTTGCAGGGGATCTTAACTTTATACTTTTATCTTGTATCTTCAATCTGGACTCGGCCTGGGAATGAGTAGCCTGTTCCAAATATGTGTAGGAGGGCAGCTTTGTGTCCTGTCCAAAGATCCCAGGGGAGAGGCCTTGAATTGTTAAGTTTGTGAACAAAAGGTTGTTGAGGGAGTGAGGAAGGAAGAGTAATTACGTACTGTGAATCTGCAGAATTGATCCGTGTTTCTCCACCTTGGCAATTTTAACCGGGTGGATTTCCACTCCCAGAATCCCCCAGCCAGCCTGCTTTAAGAGGGGTGGGCTTCCACTCCCAGAATCCCCCAGCCAGCATATTTTAAGAGGGGGGGGCTTCCACTCCCAGAATCCCCAGCCAGCCTGCTTTAAGAGGGGTAAGCTTCCACTCCCAGAAACCCCCAGCCAGCTGGCTTTAAGAGAGTGGACTTCCACTTCCAGAATTCCCCAACCAGCATGCTTTAAGATGGGTGGACTTCCACTCCCAGAATTCCCCAGCCAGCCTACTTTAAGAGGGGTGGGCTTCCACTCCCAAAATCCCCCACCCAGCCTGCTTTAAGAGGGGTAAGCTTCCACTCCCAGAATCCCCCAGTCAGCTGGCTTTAAGAGAGTGGACCTCCACTCCCAGAATTCCCCAGCCAGCCTGCTTTAAGAGGGGTGGGCTTCCACTCCCAGAATCCCCCACCCAGCCTGCTTTAAGAGGGGTGGACTTCAGTTCCCAGAATCCCCCAGCCAGCCTGCTTTAAGAGGGGTGGGCTTCAACAGTCGCTAACTGAGGACTACCTGGACATCCCACCCCACCATTTCTTTTGGGAGTCAGTAGCTGATGCAAAATTAGGAACAGCACGAAGGAAGAAAAAAGGAAGAAAATCCAGCTAGACGTAGCTTACACCAGCCCAGCGCCACTTTCGCTTCTCTGCATTTTTATATTTTTGCAAACCACTCTTGCTTTGAAACCAACCCCTGGCATAAATGGGGAGTGGGTGGGGGGGGAACCTGGCCTGCGGAGAGGGGAAGGGTCCTGACGCTTTTCTTGCCAGGCTGGAAATTGGATGGCCGCTCCCGAACTCACCGGCTCACTCCAGCCAGCTCCAGAGAGGCAGGATTTCTTCCCCCCACTTCCCCCCCCGCACCCCATTTGCCCAAGAAGGGCCTTTGTGAAGAACCCCTGAGGTGGAGTCACTCCAGGAAGGGCTGGGAGGGTCAGGAGCCCTCCCCACTTACCAGCTGTTCAGCCCAAGACGTGACCAGGGTTAGGGTTTTAGGAGGAGCCCTTGGTCTGGAACCGTCTAGTACTGAGTTTGGCTTCAACAGCGGGTTGGACTAGAAGATCTCCAGGGTCCCTTCCAAACTTAGGATTCTATGAGGGAGGGAGGGAGGGAAGGTGGAAGGAAGGAAGGAAGGAAGGAAGGAAGGAAGGAAGGAAGGAAGGAGAGAGGGAGGTAGGCAGGGGGAGAAGGAAGAGAGGGAGGAAAGAGGGAGGGAGGTAGGGAAGGAAAGGAAGGAAGGAAGGAAGGGGATGGGAATGAGGGAGGAAGGAAAGGAAGGAAGGAGAAGGAGGTAGACGGGGAAGAGGAAGGGAGGGAGGCAAGGAAGGAAGGGGATGGGAATGAGGGAGGAAGGAGAGGAGAGGAGGGAGGGAAGGAGGAAGGAAGGAGGGAGGAAGGAAGGAAGGAAGGAAGGAAGGAAGGAAAACGGGTGGAAACTAACCAAGGAGAGAAGCAACCTAGAATTAAGGAGAAATTTCCTGACAGTGAGAACAATTAACCAGTGGAACTCCTTGCCTCCAGAAGTTATGGTTTGTTTTTTTTAAGAAGAGCTTGGACAGCCATTTGTCTGAAATGCTCTAGGCAGAGCCTCCTGCTTGAACGGGGTGGGACTAGAAGACCTCTGAGGTCCCTCCCCAACTCTTGTTATTCTGAGTTATCCCAGGCCAAGGCTTCCCAAACCTCTGTAAATCACCCCAAATTGGATAAAAATGGTTTTTCTGTGGATAACAACACACAAACCCATTTCCCATCGCAACAGGGACATTTCAGTGGGTGCAAAGATTGCCCCCTGTCCTAAAATAGATTTAAATGTCTCCCAAAATATTCCTACGGAGACAGAAATCGATCAACTCGCCAATAGTAATTTGCTGAAATGACATCAGGGGTCATTTAGTGAGATTGTTTTTATGATGCAGATAGTCCTCGGGTTGCACCTGTTCCTTAAGTGACCGTGCAAAGTTGCAGTGGGGCTGAAGGAAGGGACTTAAGACAGGTTGACCGCCTCTTTCTGTGACAGCCCCTCAAATATTCATGTCACCCCTAGTCCTTCTCTTTGTTGGGCCAGGGCAGGCATTGCCAGTTCCTGCAACCGTTCTTCAGATGTTTTGGCCTCCAGTCCCCTAATCATCTTAGTGAACAGAATAACAGAGCTGGGAGGGACCTTGGAGGTCTTCTAGTCCAACCCCCCCACCTGCTCAAGCAGGAGACGCTATGCCATCTCAGACAAGTGACTGCCTTATCTCTTCTTGAAAGCCTCCAGTGATGGAGCACCCACAACTTCTGGAGGCAGGTGGTTCCACTGGAGAACAGAAGAGAATACAATAGAATTGGAATAGGAATAGAATAGAATATAGAATATAGAATAGAATTAAAATTAGAATTAGAATAGAATAGAGCTGGAAGGGACCTTGGAGGTCATCTAGTCCAACCCCCTGCTCAGGCAGGAAACCCCATACCATTTCAGGCAAATGGCTGGCCAGTGTCTTCTTAAAAACTTCCAGGGTTGGAGCATTCACCACTTCTGGAGGCAGGTTGTTCCACTGGCTAATTGTTCTAACTGTCAGGAAGTTTTTCCTTAGTTCTAGGTTGTTTCTCTCCTTGGTCAGTTTCCATCCGTTGCTTCTTGTCCTGCCTTCAGGTGCTTTGGAGAATAGGTGGGACCCCCTCATCCTTGTAGGAGCCCCTCAAATACTGGAATGCTGCTGTCATGTCACCCTTAGTCCTTCTTTTCATTAAACTAGACATACCCCATTCCTGCAACCGTCCTTCGTATGTTTTAGCCTCCTAATCTTCGTTGCTCTTCTCTGCACCCTTTCCGGAGTCTTAACGCAGTTTTGGATCAGCCGTCGGGCTCTTTCGGCAATAAATCAGAGTTCACAAGAGTTTTCCGTCTGCTGTCTCCCGCCCTTGTCTGGGATGAAAAGTGAAGCAGAGTCAGCTTCGGGGTATGCCTGGCTGCCAGGCCTCCTATGCGGTTGCAAAGTTTGAGGTTTTTTGGTACGGCTGCCAAGAAAATTACCTGGACCAACTCACGAAGCCATCGGGAGCCGAGCTGTGGAGGCACAGCTCTGCTTTGTGCAGAGTTACTCATCATCAACAACCTAAGATATGCAGATGATACCACTCTAATGGCAGAAAGTGAAGAGGAACTAAAGAGCCTCTTGTTGCAGGTGAAGAAGGAGAGTGCAAAACTTGGGTTGAAACTTAACATTAAGAAAACCAAGATCATGGCATCCGGCCCTCTCAATTCCTGGCAAATAGATGGGGAAGAAATGGAGGAGGTAGTGACAGATTTTATTTTCCTGGGCTCCAAGATCACTGCAGATGGGGACTGTAGCCAAGAAATTAAAAGACGCTTGCTCCTGGGGAGGGAAGCCATGGCAAATCTAGACAGCACACTAAAAAGCAGAGACATCACCCTGTCAACAAAAGTGCGTATAGTCAAGGCTATGGTCTTCCCAGTTGCAATGTATGGCAGTGAAAGTTGGACCATAAGAAAGGCTGAGTGCCAAAGAATTGAAGCCTTTGAACTCTGGTGCTGGAGAAGACTCCTGCGAGTCCCTTGGACTGCAAGGCGATCAAACCGGTCGGTCCTAGAGGAGATCCATCCTGACTGCTCTTTAGAAGGCCAGATCCTGAAGCTGAAACTCAAATCCTTTGGCCACCTCATGAGAAGGAAGGACTCACTGGAGAAGAGCCTCATGCTGGGAAAGATTGAGGGCAAGAGAAGAAGGGGACGACAGAGAATGAGGTTGCCGGATGGAGTCACTGAAGCAGTAGGCCTGAGCTTAAAGGGACTCCAGAAGATGGTAGAGGACAGGAAGGCCTGGAGGAACGTTGTCCATGGGATCGCGATGGGTCGGACACGACTTCGCAACTAACAACAACTCATCATCAAGAAACTCGAAGCAAATAAAATTTCCTCCCGGGCATGCCTGCAAACCGTTTTCCCAACCTTTCACAAAGGCCAGATTCACTGAACAGCCGTGTTGCTCCTTTAACAACTGCAGCAATTTAATTAACAATTGAGGCAAGGGAAGTGGTAAAACGGGGCAAAACTCAACACACCTCTCACTTAGCATCCTATGAATTTGGAGCTCTGTTGTGGTGGTACGTCGAGGACTACCTGCGTATTCATTTTCAAAGTTGCAGTGGGGCTTAACCAGATGCTAGGCGCAAACCGCCACAGCCACGCAAGAAGAGTTCAGCTACCTATTTTATTACTCCCAATATTTGCACAGCAGCCTTGCCGGGTGGTTTGCACCTGGGCCAGGCTAGATAAGGCGCAGCGGCATTCAAGACTTTGCCCTCTTGTGCCTACCTAAGGATTCCAGGCTAATTCCCTGCTTGACCCCTGCCCTTGTCTCGGCCAAGGGAGCGGGGAGCGTTAGTATTTTTCTTCCCAAATTTCAAAATCTTTTAAAAACTGTTCTCCATAATTTGGTATGCAGCTGATCCCGGACTTAACAATGGTTTGTTTAGTGACTGTTTGAAGTTACAACTGCACAGAAAAATGTGATGGCTAGTTTTCACAGACAACCTTTGCAGCCTGATATGATCAGAATTCGGAGGCTCGGCAACCGGCTCGTATTTATGACGGTCGCAGCGTCTCAGGCTCCTGTGATCCCTTTTTGCGTTCTCCCCGCAATGGGAAAAGCCAGGCAAGGAAGGAAGGTCGTAACGTGGGGCAAAACTCACCTAACAAATGTCTCACTTAGCAACGGACGTTTTGGGCTCCATTGTGGTCGTACATCCGAGGACTACCTGTAATTATTTTGAAATTGTTTTGTCAGCGCCCGTCGAATACTGTACGGGAAGTCCTCGGATTTATGACGACAATGGAGTCCAAAATTTCCGTTGCTAAGGGAGACGTTGGTTAAGTGAGTTTTTTTTGCTCCATTTTACCGACTTTCCTTGCCCCTGTTGTTAAGTGAATCCTTGAAGTTGTTCAGTTAGCAGCACCGTCGTTAAGCGGGTCCGGCTTCCCCCATGGACCTGGCTTGTCGTAAGTTTGCAAAGGGGGATCACGTGACTCTGAGACACTGCGACCGTCCTAAATGTGAGTCAGTTGTCAAGCACCCACGTTTTTTTTTTTTTTAATTGAAAAAGTTTTAAAATACAATTTTCCTTTAAAAAACCCACCTTCCCCCTCCCTACTCCCCCCCTACCTCCCCCCAACCTCCCTCCCTCCTCCCCTCCCTCCATCCCCCCCTCTCCCCCCCCCCCCCGACTTCCCAGAGCTAAATACAAGGTATATATCTATAAAAAGGCAATCATAAGCATCCATATACTACCCACTATAAAATCTAAAATCCATTACTCTCTAGCTTATATAGGATAAGACACACCTTAACAATATTAACTATATATAAAAAACTAAAATAAAAAAGAAAAAAAAAACGAAAGAAGACTTATTCGAATGCTACATAAAACTTCTTAACCCTATACTTGTTCTGGATAAACTCAATCCATTTTCTCCATTCCATAATATAGCGTTCTTGCGAATGATCTTTCAAATAGGCCGAAATCTTCGCCATCTCTGCCAGGTCGGAAACCTTTAAAGTCCACTCTTCTATGGTCGGCAATTCCTCTTTCTTCCAATATTGGCCTATCAGAAGTCTTGCTGCCGTAACTAAATTCAACATCAACTTAGAGTCCACAACTGTAGCGTCTGCAATTATTCCCAACAAAAAAAGCTGCAGACAAAACTTTATCCTCTGTTTAAAAATCTTCTGCATATTCCACCAGACTTTTATCCAAAAAACCTTGACCTTCTTACATGTCCACCATATGTGAAAATATGTTGCATCTTCATCACCACACCTCCAACATTTAGGCTGGTAATTCGGATACATACTTGCAAGCTTTTTAGGATCTAAATGCCATCTATAAAACATTTTATAAAAGTTCTCTCTTAGATTTTGAGCTTGAGTAAATTTTACGTTCCTCACCCAAATCTTTTCCCACATGTCCATTGTGATAACTTCTTGGATGTTTTGGGCCCATTTTATCATACAATCCTTAACAAGCTCTGTCTCTGAATCAATCTCTATCAATGCAAGATATATCCGTTTGATATGTGCTGATCCCTGATTTCTAACTTGCTTTATCAAATTTTCATCAGTCATTGTAAAACCATTTTTCTGGTCTTCTTTCCACCTGGCCCGTAGCTGAATATATTGAAACCAATTTTGAACAACCTTCTCTTCTCGCAAGAGGCTATATGATTTCAAACACCAAACATTTCTTTCCAAAGTTAAAATCTCCTTGTACGTAGTCACATCATGTTTGAAGCCAGCATGAATATTTTCTATTGCGTGTTTTGGAATTGCCCACAATGGTATCTTGCAACTCAACTTATGCCTATACTTCTTCCAAACTCTCAGCAATGCCTGTCTTAAAATATGCACCCTAAACACATTGTCTACCTTCTTATCATACAACAAATATGCATGCCAGCCAAACCACAAATCATGGCCCTCAAGATTTAATAACCTCCCTTGCGTCAAATTAATCCAATCACTTATTCCTACTAATGCAGCAGCTTCATAGTATAATTTAAAATTAGGCAGTTTAAGACCACCTCTCTCACGAGTATCCTGCATAATCTTAAGTTTAACTCGTGGTTTTTTCCCTGCCCACACAAATTTATTGATACCACGCTGCCATTCCTCCAAATTAGAATCTTTCTTAAGAATCGGTATCATTTGAAACAAAAATAAAAATTTGGGCAGGACATTCATTTTCACTGCTGCAATCCGTCCCAACAAAGACAATTGCAATTTTTGCCAACTCTCCAATTCTTTTTGAATTTTCCCCCATAGTTTTTCATAATTATTTTTATATAGCTTTGTATTAGAGGGCGACAAAATCACCCCCAAATATTTAACCCTCTTAACAATCTCAAATCCAGTTAATCCTTCTAAGAGAGCCTTCTGTGAAACTGTCATATTTTTAGCCAAAATTTTAGTTTTCTGTGTATTTACCTTAAATCCAGAAACCTTCCCATATTGTGTTATTATCTCCATCAGGTTCACAACAGAGTGCTCTGGCTGGGTCACTGCACCCACGTTTTGATGGACCCGACAACGGTCGTAAGTGTGCGAAAACGATCGCCGTTCCCCTTTTTTTCAGCGCCCTTGTAACTTTGAACAGTCACTAAACAGATCGTTATAAGTCGAGGACAACCTGTAGAAAACCCCAACTATTTCCTTAGGACTTTTGGTCCCCGACGGCCTGGCTCTCTGTTTGCACAAAGCTTTGTTATTGTTCTTTTTATTTTTCTCCTGATGACGGTCTCATTATTTGTTATTTTCCTGGTGGATTTGATGAACCGATTCAGAGGCGTTGCCAAACGCCACACTTGTCGAGCCACAATCTCCATCTCTTTGGACCACAAAATCCATCATCCACCCCCCCTTCTCCCAGTCCCTTCCTGCCAGCCAGAGGGCAGGGATGATGGTTTAACGCAGGGGTAGGCAACCTCGGCTCTTTTATGACGCATGGACTTCAACTCCCAGAATTCCTGAGTCAGCTATGCTGACTCAGGAATTCTGGGAGTTGAAGTTCATGCGTCATAAAAGAGCCGAGGTTGCCTACCCCTGGTTAATGATTATTGATTTCTGGATGCTTCTCTGGGGGGGGGGCTTTCAGACTGAACAGTGGGGGGGAAGTGCTTTAAGGCAACAGACAAACCATTGTATGTTATGTACGTCACGGTGGGAAAGTGGCTAGACTGTGTCACAAAGGGCCCAAAATGCAGCCACATCTGGGCGGTGGGGTGGGGTGGGGTGGGGTGGGTTGCAACATCAGAACTTCAAAATTGGGCTGTAAGTTAGCTTTTTTGTGGGGGCGGGGTCTGTTGATGCTACGTGGCTGGTTGTAAATCAAGGAGTAAGTGTGGAGCAACTGTCTCATATCATGCTACCTACTGCCAGACAACCATCCATTCACTTCCTCCCTCTTCCCATCTCCTTCCTCCTCCTCCTCCTCCTCCTCCTCCCTATCTCCTTTTCCCATCCTCCTCCTTCCCTTCCTCCCTCCCTTCTTCCTATACTTCCTTCTTCCCTCCCTCCCTCCTTCCTTCCTCCCTTCCTCCCATACTTCCTCCCCCCCTCTCCCTCCCTTCCCATGCTTCCTTCCTGTCTTCCTCCCTCCTTTCCATCCCCGTCTCCTTTCCTCCATCCCCCTCTCCTTTCCTCCATCCCATCTCCTTCCTCCCTCTCTCCCTCCCATCTCTTTCTTTCCCCCTCCTTCTTCCCTTCCTTCCTTCTCTTCCTCCCTCCCATCTCCTTCCTTCCCCCTCCCTCCTTTCCTCCCTCCCCATCTCTCCTCCCCTTCCTCCTTCCCATCCACTTTCTTCCCTTCCTTCCTTCCTCCTCTCCCTCCCTCCCTCCCATCTCCTTTCTTCCCCTTCCCTCTCCTTCTTCCCACCCTCCACCTTCCCTCTCTTTCCTCCCTCCCTCCCTCCCATCTCCTCCTTTCCCCCTCCCTCCTTCCCATCCTCCTTTTTCCCTCCCTCCCTCCCTCCCTCCCTCCCTCCCTCCCTCCCTCCGGACAGAGGTAGATGGCTTAGGGACCCTTCACCTACTTACCTGGCTGTTTCCCTCTGTTGTGTCCACGGCAGGCCGGCCGGCTGGCTGAGGAGCTTGGCCTCCCTGGCTGAGAGCGTCCATCTTCGCTGAGCCTCTCCCCGGCCTCTTTCCCACCATGTTCCACTTAATCAAGAAGGACCGAGACGGCTCCAGGAGGGAGAAGAAGGAGAAGAAGGAGAAGAAGGAACGCATGTCGGCCGCCGAGCTGAAGAGCCTGGAGGAGATGAGCCTGCGACGAGGCTTCTTCAACCTCAGCCGGGCTTCCAAGAGGGACGCCAAGAACCGCCTGGAGATCTCCAACCCCATCCCCATCAAGGTGGCCAGCGGCTCGGACCTCCATCTCACCGACATCGACTCCGACAGCAACCGGGGCAGCGTGATCTTGGACTCCGGCCACCTCAGCACGGCCAGCTCCAGCGACGACCTCAAAGTGGACGACGGCAACTTCAAGGGCTCGGTTCTCCAGCGGGCCGCCAAGTTCGGCTCGTTGGCCAAGCAGAACTCGCAGATGATCGTCAAGAGGTTCTCCTTCTCCCAGAAGAGCCGCGACGAGAGCGCCTCGGAGACCTCCACGCCCTCTGAGCATTCGGCAGCCCCTTCCCCGCAGGTGGAGACGCGAACCCTGGAGATGCAGCTGACGAAACACGGCGGTGGGACTCCCCCGTTCGCCCCGTTGGCGTTTGCCTCGCGCACCCGGTTGCCCGAATTGGTGAGCAAGCGCTTTCCCGCAGAGTTGAAGCTGCCCGTGGTGGTGCCTCCTCAACCCCCTGTGCCCCGCCAGCTGGAGCTGCAACGCCGCAACACGGGTGACTTCGGCTTCTCGTTGCGTCGTACCACCATGCTGGACAGGGCGGCCGACGGGCAGGTGTACCGGCGAGTGGTGCATTTTGCCGAACCGGGCGCCGGCACCAAAGATCTGGCCTTGGGCTTGGTGCCGGGCGACCGACTGGTGGAGATCAACGGGCACAAGGTGGAAAATAAATCCCGGGACGAGATTGTGGAGATGATCCGGCAGTCGGGCGAGACGGTGCGCCTGAAGGTGCAGCCGATTTTGGAACTGAGCGAGCTGAGCCGCTGTTGGTTGAGGAACGGCGAGCGGCTCCAAGGAGCAGCCTTGGAGGTGAGTTGCCGGCTTGCGCGGGGCAGGGTGAGGGGTTTGACGGGGGTCTCCTCCATCCTTGTGGTTTTGGGCCGAGTCTGATTCCTTGGCTGCCTTGGTGGGACTTCCAAATGCCTGCTCTCTGGTGTTGTGTGGCCATCACGATCAGCTCTCCCATCTGTCGTTGGGTTATGAGAAATTTGCAACCGAACCGTTTCCTTCTTATTTTGCAAACGATGCGGGATGCTTAAACGGTCTGGGGGTTGTCCAAATGTTTGCCAGAAAGCTCCGGAAATTCTGCATTGCGGCGGTTTTCATGATGCCAGTTTTTTGGGGTGATGAGTTTTCAAGGATCAGAGATTCCGAGGGGTGCATTCCCCCCAAATATTCCTCTATAGCAGGGGCGGGGAACCTTGGTTCTTTTATGACTTGTGGACTTCAATTCCCAGAATTTCTGAGCCAGCCTGACTGAGGAATTCTGGGAGTTGAAGTCCACAAGTCATAAAAGAACTAAGGTTCCCCACCCCTGTTCTATATAAACCAGGGGTGTCTAACTTTGGCAACTTTAAGACTTGTAGGCTTCAGCTATGCTGGCTGGGGAATTCTGGGAATTGAAGTCCAGAATTCTTAAAGTTGAATTCTGGGAATTGAAGTCCAGAAGTCTTAAAGTTGCATGGCTGGCTGGGGAATTCTGGGCATTGAAGTCCAGAAGTCTTAAAGTTGTATTCTGGGAATTGAAGTCCAGAAGTCTTAAAGTTGCATGGCTGGCTTGGGAATTCTGGGAATTGAAGTCCAGAATTCTTAAAGTTGAATTCTGGGAATTGAAGTCCAGAAGTCTTAAAGTTGCATGGCTGGCTGGGGAATTCTGGGAATTGAAGTCCAGAAGTCTTAAAGTTGCATGGCTGGCTGGGGAATTCTGGGCATTGAAGTCCAGAAGTCTTAAAGTTGTATTCTGGGAATTGAAGTCCAGAAGTCTTAAAGTTGCATGGCTGGCTTGGGAATTCTGGGAATTGAAGTCCAGAATTCTTAAAGTTGAATTCTGGGAATTGAAGTCCAGAAGTCTTAAAGTTGCATGGCTGGCTGGGGAATTCTGGGAATTGAAGTCCAGAAGTCTTAAAGTTGTATTCTGGGAATTGAAGTCCAGAAGTCTTAAAGTTGCATGGCTGGCTGGGGAATTCTGGGAATTGAAGTCCAGAATTCTTAAAGTTGAATTCTGGGAATTGAAGTCCAGAAGTCTTAAAGTTGCATGGCTGGCTGGGGAATTCTGGGAATTGAAGTCCAGAAGTCTTAAAGTTGTATTCTGGGAATTGAAGTCCAGAAGTCTTAAAGTTGCATGGCTGGCTGGGGAATTCTGGGAATTGAGGTCCACAGGTCTTAAAGTTATCAAGGTTGGACACCCCTGGTAGAGACCAAGAGTGGCTGAGAATTAAAAGAAGAATGCTAGCAAGGATTTCTAGTTAACTGTGAGATCTGCAGGGCTAATAAAGGAATAATTTCTTCCTGCTCTGTGTTTGGATGAGAATTTAGATTTGATGGGTAAGTCCTTCTGAAGTCAACCACAATTTTCCAAATGCACCCAGTTTTTTGTGGCTCACCTGGAAGCTGTGAAAAAAATGGTTTCTGGCTACACACTCTTCATTCGCTGTAGAAACAGCGTGGATGTTGTGTGGTTAAAATGTTCCCCCCACAACAATCCTTTGCGCCCTGTTTCTCACAAGCCAGCTAGTTCAGGCCATCGAGTGACCCCCGTGGCTGCTGAATCTTAAACTGGATTTAGGAGTCTGTGTGCATTATAGATGCATATTTTTAGAAAGGCTGGTGATTCAAAATATACTCTTTTTCCCCCCCTCCTTGACGAAAAGCTATTTTGAGAAAAACACTAGCCAAGTCCCTCAGGCGAAATTCCGTTCAAAATAAGGATTTGTCAGGGCTGACATTTTGAGATCTTAAGTGCGATACTAATTGCGGCTGAATATGATGGTATGTGATTATAAGTATATATTTTTTCCCCTACTGAGCTATACAGCCTGTACATGCAAGTAGTCCTCAAAATTTCTGTTGCAAGAGAGTTGTTAAGTTTACGATCTTGGAAGTGCCGGGCTAAAATTCCAGCTTACTCCTGTTGCAAAGATTTTCAAAGGAAGACGCCAAAGGCGCACAGAACGCTGTTACCTTCCCACCGGAGCGGTCCCTATTTTTCTACTTGCATTTTTACGTGCTTTCGAACTGCTAGGTTGGCAGAAGCTGGGACGAGTAACAGGCGCTCACTCTGTTACGTGGCACTCGGGATTCGACCCGCCAAACTGCCAACCATCTGATCAACAGGCTCAGCGTCCTAACCCACTGAGCCACCGCGTCCCTTATATATGTATGTATGTATGTATATATATATTATTTATTTTATTTTAATTCCATTTATATATGTGTGTGTATATATACACACATATATATACATACACATACATACATACATACACTTATACATATACATATACACATACATACACACACACACACATGTACACATATACACACACACACATATGCACACATACACAAGCAGTTTTCGTTTTGTTGTCCCTCCTTTTCGGAACACGATGTTCTGTTTTACTTTTTTTTAAAAAATAATGCAATTGTTTAAATATTTAGTTTAAATCATTTTAAATTTTACGGAGGAAACGTGCAAAAAGCTGCAACAGAGGAACGCGCCGGTTGTTGTACAGACACCCCCTCCCGCCACCCCCTGTATAACTGGTGGAATTAATGTGATCTTATTGATTTATCCAACTTTTATTCCGCCTCTCTTGTATTGATAAATTGTCTCCTCTGAGATGGGGGTCCCCAACCTTTTCGGCTTGGTGCATCCCCCCCCAAGAGGGGAGGCTGGTTTTGTGTGAGCGGCAGGCGTGCGCACACAGCTCCCTTTGCGCAAGCAGACACGCGCAAATGGAGCTGTGCAGACGTGCTCGCCCGCTCCTCCCGTGGCTTGAATCCAAGGGGTCTGTGGCCCCCGGGGGTTGGGTACCCCTACTCTAAGGGTCTGTCGGCATTTTAGTGAGAGGTCAGCGTCATTTGACTAAATTGGAGAGCTCCCTTTGCCATACAGGGAAATGAGGCAGGAGAAGGAACGTATGAATGTGTGTGTGTGTGTGTGTGTGTGTGTGTGTGTGTGTGTTTTCCCCCAATGGAAAGGAACCACACGGCTGTTGAATTCTCCGTGACTCAAGAAAGAATCCAGGTTCAAAATCACGTGCAAATGACACTGTCCAGAGATGCGGTAGAGTTGCTTTCAAGGAAGCATGGCGAAGCTCTGAGGCGTAGATGGAAACTAGCAGACAGCAAGGAGACTCTGCGCCAGCATTTCTCCCTGTTGCTGCCCGAGCTGGGAGGTTTCCTTGCAGACGTTTCATGACCCAACTGGGGAACATCATCAGTGCTAGAAGGGAGGAGGAGGATGAGGAGGAGGAAGAAGACTGTGGGGTCCTTGAGCTGGGTGGTTTTCTTGCAGACATTTCATGAGCCAACTAGGGAACATCATCAGCGCTAGAAGAGAGTGGGGTTTGAGGAGGAGGAGGAGGAAGAGGAGGAGGAGGAGGGTTTGTGGAGAGGAGGAAGAGGAAGATGAGGAGGAAGAGGACTGCGGGGTCCTTGCTCTCTGAGCTGGGTGGTTTTCTTGCAGACGTTTCATGACCCAACTAAGGAACATCATCAGCGCTAGAAGAGAGTGGGGCTTGAGGAGGAGGAGGAGGAGGAGGAGGAGGAGGAGGAGGAGGAGAACGAGTGTGGGGTCCTTGGTGCCCTCTGAGCTGGGGGGTTTCCTTGCAGACATTTCAGGACCCAACTAGGGAACATCACCAGTGCTAGAAGGGAGTGGGGGGAGGAGGAGGAGGAGGAGGAGGGGGAGGACTGTGGGGTCCTTGTTGCCCTCTGAGCTGGGTGGTTTTCTTGCAGGTGTTTCATTACCTGACTAGGTAACATCATCAGGATTAGAAGGGAGGTTTTTTTTGCCCTCTGTTCATATAGAGTGTTTTGCCCTGCTCATGTTGGGGGGGGGATATAGTTTCTTTCCCCTGGCACTTCCTTCATTAGTTTTTGCATGATTGTTTGTCTGGTGTTAATGCCTGCTTATCTGACTTTCTCTTTCTTCGGAGCCCCTGGTGTTCTCTGAGCCCGTCTGTTTGGTTGCAAACATTTCCTTGCCCAACCAGGGAACATCACCTGCGTGAGTGAGCATGTATCTGTTTATACATCGCATTGAAACTACAGGTATTCCTCGTTAGCGACTGGTCACTTAATGTCTACAATTAGGACAATTAACCAGTGGAACTCCTTGCCTCCAGAAGCAGTGAATGCTCCAACACTGGAAGTTTTTAAGAAGAGACTGGACAGCCATTTGCCTGAAATGGTATAGGGTTTTCTGCCTGAGCAGGAGGTTGGACTAGATGATCTCCAAGGTCCCTTTCAACTTTACTATTATGATTATGATTAAGATTCTCAGCCATCCAGGTCAGGGTTGTCCAAAAGGTGCTTTTTTAGGAGGCAACTGGACTTTCTTGTTTTCCTTTGAAGACACTTCGCTTCTCCTCCCAGAAGCTTCTTCAGCTCTGACTGGATGGTGGGGGAATGGAAAGATTTATACTCCTTGCAGACAGCTGGTCATTTGCCTCCTTTTAGAGAGCTGTTGAGGCCACCTGGAGGTTTCTCTGTGTCTTCAGGGTCACCTCAGAAGCACAGATGGGTGTGGAGCCTTCTTGGAACTGCTTCAAGGAACTTCCACATCCATTTGCACCACCGAAGTGACCCGAAGGTCACAGGTAAGCCTCCAGGTGGCCTCAAGGATTCTCTAAAAGGTTGCAAATGACCAGCTGTCTGCAAGGAGTATAAATCCTTCCCTTCCCCTTGAAGACGTTTCCCTTCTCATCCAAGAAGCATCTTCGGCTCTGATTGGATGATACGGAATGGAAGGATTTATACTCCTTGCAGACAGCTGGTCATTTGCATCCTTTTAGAGAGTTGTTGAGGCCACCTGGAGGTTGACCTGTGTATTTGGAGGTCACCTGAGGGGTGCAAATTCTTGGCTGCAGGATGTTTTCTGCCCTGGGTCCTTTCCCTGTTGAAGACAGGCGCAGGCTGTTGGGGATGGGTCCGTGTTGTCTGCATCTCCAACTGAAGCACAGATGGTTTTTGTAGTCTGCAATGGACCACACAGACAAACCTCCAAGTGGCTTCAATGACTCTCTAAAAGGAGGCAAACGTGTTGGAGTATTTACAACTTCTGGAGGCAAGGAGTTCGACTGCTTAATTGTTCTCAGTGTCAGGAAATTCCTCCTTAGTTCCAGGTTGCTTCTCTCTTTGATGAGTTTCCATCTATTGCCCTTCCTTCCTTCCTTCCTTCCTTCCTTCCTTCCTTCCTTCCTTCCTTCCTTCCTTCCTTCCTTCCTTCCTTCCTTCCTTCCTTCCTTCCTTCCTTCCTTCTTAGTTCCAGGTTGCTTCTCTCCTTGATGAGTTTCCATCCATTGCCCTTCCTCCCTCCCTCCCTCCCATTTCCTTCCTTCCTTCCTTCCTTCCTTCCTTCCTTCCTTCCTTCCTTCCTTCCTTCCTTCCTAGTTCCAGGTTGCTTCTCTCCTTGATGAGTTTCCATCCATTGCCCTTCCTCCCTCCCTCCCTCCCTCCCTCCCTCCCCCCCCCCCTCCCTCCCTCCCTCCCTCCCTCCTTCCTTCCTTCCTTCCTTCCTTCCTTCCTTCCTTCCTTCCTTCCTTCCTTCCTTCCTTCCTTCCTAGTTCCAGGTTGCTTCTCTCCTTGATGAGTTTCCATCCATTGCCCTTCCTCCCTCCCTCCCTCCCTCCCATTTCCTTCCTTCCTTCCTTCCTTCCTTCCTTCCTTCCTTCCTTCCTTCCTTCCTTCCTTCCTTCCTTCCTTCCTTCCTTCCTTCCTTCCTTCCTTCCTCCTTAGTTCCAGGTTGCTTCTCTCCTTGATGAGTTTCCATCCATTGTGTTGTTTAAGAGTGAACCTTTGGGGTTTGTTCGCTGGAGGCCTCTGCTTGAAGAGTCCTCTTTTTATCTATTTTTGTCACGTTTGTGTAGTGTATATATCAGAGAGGGGGACCCTTTGAGAGCTGAAGGCAGCGGAATTTCATTTTCATGTGTGCCGATCAGTGTACATTCAAAGTGACAATAAAGTTCTCATTCTATTTATTCTATTCTCGAGCTTAGGACTTTGTGACTGTTTGCATTCTGATAATCACCTGGCCGGGGGGGGGGGGCGGTTTGCACTGCTCGGTACACCTGACCGTCCTTGAAGATAGTTTGGAAACTCCAGCAGGTATCAAACAATTGGCAGAAGCCCTAATTCAGATGACCTGGGCATTTGCACCGTCTGCCCGTTCGGACACCCTTCGAAAACCCAGGTTTGTTTGTTTATTTATTTTTATTAAATTTATATGCCGCCCTTCTCCCTGAGGACTCAGGGGGCCACTCACAACAATAAAAATTTTAAAAAAACCATAGAGTAAAAAATTTAAAAGAGAATTAAAGGATAAATGCAAAAGTACGAGACAATTTAACCCAGTAAAAAGCCTAATTAAAAAACCGTAGTCGGTCCAGGCCCGCTTGTTGGAACAACCAGGTCTTCAGGTCACGGCGGAAGGACCGAAGGTCACCCTTGGCGTCTCTGATCTGGGCTGTTTGCCTGCAGAGATTTCACGACCCAACTCACCCCGGCCTCCGTTTTTCTTCTTCGTTCTGCATTATTTTAAATTTTATTTTATTTACTTCTATTTTCATTATATTTACTTTATTTCTTGGTACCGGCTGTTCGCCACTCAGGAGCCAGGTTGTTTAAGATGGGGTGCGGTATGTGTTTGGCAAGTGAATAAATCAATATTTACTTAACGATCCTTTTTTTAAAAAAAATTCTTTTCTTTGTTATATCAAATGCAAACAAAAACAGAGAAAAACAAATAGGGGAGAGAAGAGGGCAGGAAAGGAGAGGAAAAAGAAAGAAAAAAGGCGCTTTTGTGCGGGGAAAATGAGGCAGTAACATCAAACCTCAAACTTTTTACTTGTTCACAATAATATAAACTAGCCATTTCTGTATCAGCAAATCTAATCAATAAAACCCAAAATCAAAGTGTCATTTTTTTAATGAATAAATATTTACCAGAGGGTTTGTTCTGCGTTACTTTTGTGTTTGGGTATATGTATTATGAATTCTGGGAGTGGAAGTCCACCAGTCATGAAGGGGCCATAGTTCCCCCATTCTCGCTCAGGAATTCTGGGAGTTGAAGTCCACCAGTCATCAAAGGGGCCATAGTTTCCCCATGTTGGCTCAGGAATTCTGGGAGTTGGAGTCCACAAGTCATGAAGGGGCCATAGTTCCCCCATGCTGGCTGAGGAATTCTGGGAGTTGAAGTCCACCAGTCATAAAGGGGCCATAGTTCCCCCATGCTGGCTGAGGAATTCTGGGAGTTGAAGTCCACCAGCCATGAAGGGGCCATAGTTCCCCCATGCTGGCTCAGGAATTCTGGGAGTTGAGGTCCATGAGTCCTAAAAGGCCCATGGTTCCCCACCCAAGTCTTTCAGGCGAAAAGCCAGCTATTCTACCCTCAGCTGGGAGACTCCAAGCCCCCGGAAGGCCTTTGAAAAGGGGCGTTCGTTCTTTGTGCCCGGTCAATTTGCAGCATTCACCAAACTGCATGCAAATCTTGTCTTTTAATTGTGACGTTGCTCACCCCTTTTGTGTTGAGAAAAGGAGGTTTCATGCTCAATGGCAGCACCTACCTCTATGGCATCGGAGAGCCCAGCAGCTGCAGAATAAAGCTTTTCCCAGGGTGAACAAAAAAACAACAACAACACCCTTCTGCAGAGCTGTGGGACTACTTGCATGGGGAGATGGGGGGGGGGAAAGGAGGGAGGGAAGAGAAACACTCCAGATCTGCTTACGAGGCAGCCTCACAATGATGGAGACAGCACCTTGCCATATCTACAACCTCCCAACCGGCTGAAGCTTTGATAATAATAATAATAAGTTGGAAGGGACCTTGGAGGTCATCTAGTCCAACCCCCTGCTCAGGCAGAAGACCCTAGACCATTTCAGACAAATGGCTGTCCAGTCTCTTCTTAAAAACTTCCAGTGTTGGAGCATTCACAACTTCTGGAGGAAGGTTGTTATTAATAATAAGTTGGAAGGGACCTTGGAGGTCATCTAGTCGAACCCCCTGCTCAGGCAGGAAACCTTATACCATTTCAGACAAATGGCTGTCCAGTCTCTTCTTAAAAACTTCCAGTGTTGGAGCATTCACCACCTCTGGAGGCAGGTTGTTCCACTGGTTAATTGTTCTAACTGTCAGGATGTTTCTCCTTAGTTCTAGGTTGCTTCTCTCCTTGACTAGTTTCCATCTGTTGCTTCTTGTCCTGCTTTCAGGTGCTTTGGAGAATAGCTTGACTCCCTCTTCTTTGGGGCAGCCCCTGAGATACTGGAACACTGCTATCATGTCACCCCTCACCCCTCTCTTCATTAAACTAGACATACCCAATTCCAGCAACCGTTGATAAACAGGGGACCATCGCTTTAGTTCTGGAGGGTACCCTAGTGGTCTTCTAGTCCAACCCCTTGCTCAAACAGGAGAACAAATATCATTCTGGGCAAAAGGCTGTCCAATCTCTTCTTGAAAACCGCCCATGGTGGAGCACTCACCACCTCTGGAGGCAAGGAGTTCCGCTGGTTAATTGTTCTCACTGCCAGGGAATTTCTCCTTAGTTCCAGGTTGCTTCTTGATGAGTTTCCATCCGTCGCTTTTTGTCCGGCATTTGGAGAACAGGCTGACCCCCTCCTCTCTGGGGCAGCCCCTCAAACATTGGAAGATGCTACCGTGTCTTTCATCATAGAGTCGTCTGGTTAGTGGTTTTCCCATCTTTTCATCTTCTTGACTCCGTGCACCATGGGGCTGGGTCCCCCCCATCCTGAAGGGCCCTTTGGCAGTTTGCCTCTCCGAGAACTTGGGGTGCTGAGAAGCATCTTGTCCTTCTGGGTCAGCTAGGATGGGTTTCGAAACCGGAGTTTCCTTGGCCCAGCCTGACGCCCTTGAGATCAGAGGGGTCCAAACGAGGCAACCTTTAAGAGCTGCCTGGACTTCAACTCCCAGAATTCCCCGGCCAGTCGGGATGGGGAGCAACAGCAATTGGTCCTTTCCCCTTCGGAGCCTTTTCAGAGTTTGTAGGATTCTGCTGTTGTGTCATGTTTGGGAGCTGCAGGGACGAACTGGGGCCAGAGAAGTTGGGTTACAGGCTTATGGGCATCCGTTCCTCAATAGAGGTGGTGGGGAAATGGCATCCTGGTTTCCTTGCAGACGTTTCATGACCCAACTAGGGAACATCAGCAGTGCTAGAAGGGAGGAGGGGGAGGGGGAGGGGGAGGAAGACAACTGTGGGGTCCCTGGTGCTCTCAGAGCTTGGTGGTCTTGCAGACATTTCATGACCCAACTAGGGAACATCAGCAGTGCTAGAAGAGAGGGGGGTTTGAAGGGAGGAGGAGGAGGACGACAACAACTGTGGGGTCCTTGTTGCTCTCTGAGCTGGGTGGTTTCCTTGCAGACGTTTCAGGACCCAACTAGGTAACACCATCAGGGCTAGAAGAGAGGGGGGTTTGCGGAGAGGAGGAAGAGGAGGAGGAGGAGGACTGTGGGGTCCTAGGTAAGTCTCTGAGCTTAGTTGCTTTGCCGGAGACATTTCATGACCCAGCTAGGTAACACCATCAGGGCCTCCTTAGAAGGTGACAGCCAGAATTACAGCCTACCAGCTCTGGCCATTGTGTCCATTGAAACCTCCCAAAGGGGCACTAAGTTGGAGGTGGAGGCAGCGGCTGGCGTGGCCTTCCCCATCTTAACGCCTGCCAGCGGTTGGGTGGCTGGGAATTCCATGGACCTGGAAGGAACCAGGATAAGGAATGCTGGTCCGAACGTACGTCTCTTCCTCCTTTGCAGTGAAACACGGAGGTTTTTGGAGGGAGGGGAGTGTTGCATAATTGAAAAGTTCCCCGGCTTGCTTGCTGTGTGTGTCGACTTGGCACCTCAGCCTGAAGACGGCGCAGCTGTTTTTAGCGCTGCCCCATAATTAAGTCACTAATTGAAAAGCAGATTGGAGGGAACCTCATTCCAGGGAACAATTAAGGCTGAAGGCGTGTAGGTCAGGGGATTTATGGGCCTGCGGCTCCTGAAGGCACTTTTCTGGCCAGCCACACTTCAGTGGCCCAGATAATCCTGGACTTACGACCGCGTCTCTGTCTGTCTCTGTACCGACCTCTGTCTGACTGTCTGTCTTCTCTGTCTCCACTTATCCTGTCGGTCTTTCTGTTTATCTGATTTTATATCCATCCGTCTATCCATCTTACTTATGTAGTTATTTGTTTATTAAATTTTATTCACTGTCTATCTCGCTCCTGCTACTCTGGGCAGCTGATAGTGTTAAAAACCATCCATCCGTCTAGCCATCCATTATCTGTCAGTTTATCTGATTTTATATTATATCTGTTTATATCCATCCTATCATCCTATCTACCTACCTACCTACCTACCTTCCTTTGTCTGTCTGTGTCTGTCTGTGTCTGTCTGTCTGTCTGTCTGTCTATCTATCTATCTATCTATCTATCTATCTATCTATCTATCCCTAACCTCTTTATCTAGAGAGAGAGAAGATAGATAAATGATAGATAGATAAATGATAAAGAGATATAGATAGAGAGATGATAGAGAGATAGATATAGATGGATAGATGATAGATTTGTTGTTGTTAGTTGCGAAGTCGTGTCCGACCCATCGCGACCCCATGGACCACGTTCCTCCAGGCCTTCCTGTCCTCTACCATCTTCTGGAGTCCCTTTAGGCTCACGCCTCCTGCTTCAGTGACTCCATCCAGCCACCTCCTTCTCTGTCGTCCCCTTCTTCTATTGCCCTCCACCTTTCCCAGCATGAGGCTCTTCTCCAGTGAGTCCTTCCTTCTCATTAGGTGGCCAAAGTATTTGAGTTTTAGCTTCAGGATCTGGCCTTCTAAAGAGCAGGCAGGGTTGATCTCCTCTAGGACTGACCGGTTTGATCGCCTTGCAATCCAAGGGACTCGCAGGAGTCTTCTCCAGCACCAGAGTTCAAAGGCTTCAATTCTTTGGCGCTCAGCCTTTCTTATGGTCCAGCTTTCACTGCCATACATTGCAACTGGGAAGACCATAGCCATGACTATACGCACTTTTGTTGGCAGGGTGATGTCTCTGCTTTTTAGTGTGCTGTCTAGATTTGCCATGGCTTTCCTCCCCAGGAGCAAGCGTCTTTTAATTTCTTGGCTACAGTCCCCATCTGCAGTGATCTTGGAGCCCAGGAAAATAAAATCTGTCACTACCTCCATTTCTTCCCCATCTATTTGCCAGGAATTGAGAGGGCCGGATGCCATGATCTTGGTTTTCTTAATGTTAAGTTTCAACCCAAGTTTTGCACTCTCCTTCTTCACTCGCAACAAGAGGCTCTTTAGTTCCTCTTCGCTTTCTGCCATTAGAGTGGTATCATCTGCGTATCTTAGGTTGTTGATATTTCTTCCAGCAATCTTAATTCCAACTTTTGATTCATCTAGCCCTGCCTTTCTCATGATGTGCTCTGCATATAAGCTAAATAGATGATAGATGATAAATAGATAGATGAGACACTTATTTATTTATTTATTTATTTATTTATTTATTTATTTATTTATTTATTTATTTATTTATGGCTGCCAGCTGTTCAGCTTCTGGCCTCTGTTCAGACGTATTCCAGGCTGGCCAGTTCTGCTTCTTCTGCAGGTATTTGTCCTGGAGCAAACGAGAGGCGTTTGCATCTGCAACACCCTCTGGGAAGGGTTAGCCACGACCTGGGACCAGCCCTGTTCCTGTTTCTGGCATGGTTTGATAAACTGAGCTGAAAGGGAGGGGACACTTCTGCTGCCCCGGTGAGCCCAGAGTAGAAGTATTGCAACATTCATTCTTCCAAATCTTGTTGGAAAAGCAGGACAGAATTGAAAGTCCAGGTTCCCAGCAGGTATTACATCTGTCTGGATCAGTGTTTCTCAACTGCAGCAACCTTCGGCGGGGTGGGTGGGTGGGAGTTTTGAATCCCAGAATTCCCCAGCCAGCATCCGGGGTGGACTTCAGTTCCCAGAATTCCCCAGCCAGCCTGCTTTAAGAGGGGTGGACTTGTAACTCCCAGAATTCCCCAGCCAGCCTGCTTTAAGAGGGGTGGACTTCCTCTCCCAGAATTCCCCAGCCAGCCTGCTTTAACAGGGGTGGACTTGTAACTCCCAGAATCCTCCAGCCAGCCTGCTTGAAGAGGAGTGGACTTCCAGAATTCCCCAGCCAGCCTGCTTTAAGAGGGGTGGACTTGTAACTCCCAGAATTCCCCAGCCAGCCTGCTTTAAGAGAGGTGGACTTCCTCTCCCAGAATTCCCCAGCCAGCCTGCTTTAACAGGGGTGGACTTGTAACTCCCAGAATCCTCCAGCCAGCCTGCTTGAAGAGGGGTGGACTTCCACTCCCAGAATCCCCCAGCCAGCATGCTTTAAGAGGGGTGGACTTATAACTCCCAGAATCCCCCAGCCAGCATGCTTGAAGAGGGGTGGACTTCCACTCCCAGAATCCCCCAGCCAGCCTGCTTCAAGAGGGTTTAGGGACGTCCACCCCGTTTAAAGCATGCTGGCTGGGGGATTCTGGGAGTGGAAGTCCACCCATCTCAAAGATTGATTTTTGAGAAAGACCCCTTGCATTAGCTTTGACTCTCTGGGGCCTCCAGGAGTCCTGCCAGGGTCCCAGGAGATGCCGAGTGACATTCCCCCCCCACCCCCCCTTTAACCACCCCACCCCCCACTGCAAATGTCCAGCAGAGGAGGTGAGAGGGGGGGGGGCTGGCTTCCTCCTCCGGGCCAGCTATGCAGCCTGGAATGTTTCTGGTCCTGATTTAAATAAGGAATTATTCTGCCTGCTTCTTAAAACAGGAAATGATACACATACTTTGGGCCAGAGCTTGGAAGCCAGCCTGGCTCGCACGCGTGCGAAACATGCCTCTCTGCATGCGGGCAAAGATTCCAGGTTTCCTGCACTCCTGATAAAACCCTGCTGAGCGGAAACGGAATTAGGGAGTTTTTGCCACTGGATGTTATCGGTCAGTCTGGCGTGGAGGGGTGGGAGCGCCCCAAGAAGGGCTGCTTCTGGCCAAACGGGGGGGGGGGGAAGTGAAAAATGTCCCTGGGGTCTCTTCACCTTTTCGTCGTCCTCTGCTGTTGGGTTCCCCCCCGGAATGTAAATGCAAACCGCCACAAAACGGGACGTGGAATAATAGGGGTGGAAGGGACCTGGGAGGTCATGTAGACCAGCCCCCTGCGCAAGTAGGAGACTTGATATACCATCCCGGATAAACGGTGGTCCAATCTCTTGTTCAAAAACCTGCCCCGAGGCTCTCTTGCTTAAATAAAAGTTACTTCAATTAACTTCAATTAATTAAATTACTTCAATTAATATTCAGGCTTTCCGTAATTCAACCGTGATTTTCAACCGGTCGTTTTGTGACTGTTCCAAAACTGGGGAAGAAAAAAAAAAAAAAAGCAACCCATGACCGTTTTTCACACTTCCGACCGTTGCAGCATCCCCGGGTTCGCGTGATTAAAATCCAGGCGTTTGGCACCTGACTCACACTTACGACGGTTGACGTGTCCTGGGGTCACGTGATCCCCTTTTGCAACCTTCTAACAAGCAAAGTCAATGGGAGACGACAGATTCACTTAACGGCCGTGTGACTGACTTTAACAACTGCAGTGATTCGCTTAACAACGGTGGCAAGAAAGGTTAAATGGGGCAAAACTCACGTAACAAACGTGTTAAGCAACAGGAATTTTGGACTCAGTTGCAGTCTTAAGTCGAGAACTACCTGTAATTTCCTGCACTGTCTGGTCACCGCTGGACACAGGGTCTGACTTGACCCAAGATAGATTTGTGTGCCCAAAACCATTGGGGTTCCTTTAGAAGATAGAATAATAAGAGTTGGAAGGGAACTTGGAGGTCTTCTAGTCCAACCCCCTGCTCTAGCAGGAGACCCTATAGGAGGGGTAGGCAACCTTGGCTCTTTTATGACTTGTGGACTTCAATACCCAGATTGCAAAGGATCCTGGGAGTTGAAGTCCACCCATCTTAGAGTTACCAAGGTTGAGAAACACCAGCCCAGATCCATTCTTTATGCATGGACTTCAATTCCCAGGATCCTTTGCAATCACCATGCTGGCTGAGGAATTCTGGGAGTCGAAGTCCATACATCTTAGCCTAGAGCAGGGGTGGGCAACCTTGGCTCTTTTATGACTCGTGGACTTCAATACCCAGAATTCCTGAACCAGCCATGCTGACTCAGGAATTCTGGGAGTTGATGTCCACCCATCTTAGAGTTGCCAAGGTTGAGAAACACCAGCCCAGATCCATTCTTTATGCATGGACTTCAATTCCCAGGATCCTTTGCAATCACCATGCTGGCTGAGGAATTCTGGGAGTCGAAGTCCATACATCTTAGCCTAGACCAGGGGTGGGCAACCTTGGCTCTTTTATGACTCGTGGACTTCAATACCCAGAATTCCTGAACCAGCCATGCTGACTCAGGAATTCTGGGAGTTGAAGTCCACAAGTCATAAACGGGCCAAGGTTGCTGGCTCAGGAATTCTGGGAGTTGAAGTCCACGAGTCATAAAAGAGCCAAGGTTGCCTATTCCTGGGCCCTAGGCCGTTTGAGACAAGTGGCTGTCCAGTCTCTTCTCGAAAGCCTCCAGAGATGGGAGCAGCACCCACAACCTCTGGTGGCAAGCCGTTCCCCTGTTGAATCCTCCTAGATTCACGGCTCACCTCCTAGGGAGTCCTCCTAGATTCACGGCTCACCTTGGAAGACCATATAGGAGCTGTGACTAGGGGGGCCTTCGCCCAGGTTCGCCTGGTGCGCCAGTTGCGGCCCTATCTTAGCCGGGATGATTTGTGCACGGTCACTCATGCGCTCGTGTCCTCTCGTCTGGACTACTGCAACGCTCTCTACATGGGGCTGCCCTTGAGGACCACCCGGAAGCTCCAACTGGTACAGAATGCAGCCGCGAGAGTTGTGTTGGGAGTCTCCCGATACTCCCATGTTACACCTCTGCTCCGTGAGCTGCATTGGTTGCCAGTTGTCTTCCGGGTGAGATTCAAGGTACTGGTAACGGTGTTCAAAGCCCTCCATGGCATGGGGCCGGAGTACCTGAGGGAACACCTGCTGCCGGCATCGACTTCCCTCCGCCCTGTGCGTTCCCACAGAGAGGGCCTCCTCAGGGTGCCACCGGTCAGAGAATGTCGATTGGTGGCCCCCAGGGGGAGATCCTTCTCTGTGGGCGCCCCGGAGCTGTGGAATCAGCTACCGGTAGAGCTCCGGATGGCGCCCGATCTTCGCTCCTTTCGTCGCGATCTCAAGACGTTTCTGTTTGTACAAGCCGGCCTAGCCTGATGGGGATTGGTGGGGTTTTTTATTTTTGGTGTCTTAATTTTATCTTGGGGTTTTAGAATTGTATTCCAATTGTTTTAACTTGGGCAATCATTTAATCTCTTTTTAATGTTTGTATTTAGTATTTTATTCTGCCCTGTGAACCGCCCTGAGTCCTCAGGGAGAAGGGCGGTATACAAATATTATTAAATTAAATTAAATTAAATTAATTAAATTGTCCTCACTCTCAGCAAATGCCTCCGCATTTCCAATTTGGATCTCCCTCTAGCTTCAACTCCCCAAATTCCCAGCCAGCATGCTTTGAAATGGGTGGACTTAGAATCGTAGAATCCTCGGGCTGCAAGAGACCTTGGAGGTCATCCAGTCCACCACCCCCCTTCTCAGGTAGGAAAACCTATACCAGGAGAAACTGTCCAGTTCTCTCCTTTTAAGACATCCAGTGGGGAAGCACCCACAACCTCTGGTGGCAAGCTGTTCCACTGGTTAATTGTTCTCATTGTCCGAAAACAATTCCTTATTTCCAGCTTGCTTCTCTCCTTGATCGGTTTCCACCCGTTGCTTCTTGTCCTGCCTTCGGGCGCTTTGGAGAATAGCTTGACTCCCTCTTCTTTGGGGCAGCCCCTGAGATATTGGAAGGCAGCTATCATGTCACCCCTGGTCCTTCTCTTCATTAAACTATTCTAGACCATTTCAGGCAAATGTCTGTCCAGTCTCTTCTTAAAAACTTCCAGTGTTGGAGCATTCACAGCTTCTGGAGGCAAGGAGTTCCACAGGTTAATTGTTCTAACTGTCAGGAAGTTTCTCCTTAGTTCCAGGTTGCTTCTCTCCTTGATTGGTTTCCCTCCATTGCTTCTTGTCCTGCTTTCAGGTGCTTTGGAGAATAGGCTGACACCCCCCCCCCACTTCTTTGGGGGAACCCCTCAAATAGTGGAATGCCACTATCATGTCACCCCTGGTCCTTTTTTTCCCCCTCTCTTTAGACCAGACATACCCAATTCCTGTTGGTGCATTACCCGGAAGTGACCCTTGAGCAGACATGTCAAACACAAGGCCCGGGGCCCAGATCCGGCCCGCGAAGTGGTTTCATGTGGCCCCCGAAGCCATCCTGGAAACAGTGAGGGAACGGCCCCCACTGCCTTGGCCCTGGCCCAGAGACCCTCCTTCTGCCAGAGACCCTCAGATCTGTCCCACTCCTGCCCAGGCCCCCATAGGCACCCTTGATGCCAACGATGTAGAGCTGGCCACGCCCACCCAATAGGCCATATGCACTCTAGCCACGCCCACCCAGTAGGCCACGCCCACCCAGGCCATACCCCCCCCCCCAGGGCAACTGCAATGCTGATGCAGCCCTCAATGAAATTGAGTTTGACACCCCTGGCCTTGAGCGTCTGAGAAAAACAACAACAACGAATGGGCAAATTCCAGGTTGCAAAATTCCTCGGCAATCCTCCTTTGTCCCAGTTGAGCTTGTTCCAGTTTTTGGGGTTGCGTAGTCTCTGGGTCACGAGCACTGCAGTTTTTGCATTGGGCCGGCTGTTTTTGCCGATCTTGTCGAGAGATAAACTTCCAAGAAATATCCCAGACGCCCAGGAAGCTGGTTGGGAAATTCTAAGGCTTTCTTGGCTTGCCTGTTTTAACCTCTCTGTAAGAAGATTTGCAAAAAAAATAAAATGAAAAAGGGGAGTTGTGATGGATTTGTTTACAGGGGTGGCACAAATCGTGCCTTTGACCTTCACGCCACCCACCCGCAGGGAGGCCGCTGGCCAGCTCTGGCAAAAAATGCCACTGGTGCAAGATAACCGCTGTGATTTGTGGCTGCTGCTGCGGAACAAGGGTGGAGAAAGCTCAGTTCTTTCTATTAACTCCTCACCACCCCAACGCAGAATAAAGAGAAGAGTTGGAAGGGACCTTAGAGGTCTTCTAGTCCAGCCCTCTGCTCTAGCGGGAGACCCGATCCCATTTCAGACAAATGGCAGCCCCGTCTCTTCTTAAAAGCCCCCGATGGTGGAGCAGCCGAACCGATCTTCTCCAGCTCAGCCTCTTCAAGAGGTCTAAGGCCACCATTCCCATTTTATTTAGAATAGAATTAGAATTAGAATATAAAACGGACTAGAAAAGAGTAGAATTTCGAATACAATAGAATAGAACAGCTGGATCCTGGCGCTGATCCTGGCGCTTTCGCTGAGCCCCGACAGGTTTTGGTCACTTCACCTGACCCTGGGACACTGTGACCGTCATAAATGTGAATCGGTTGCCAAGCATCTGAATGTACATCACAAGACCCTGGAGATGCTGCAACATTCCAGCTGATCGGCGCTTCTTCTGGGCTGAGCAGAAGCGCCAGGATCGGTGCTGAGCTCCAGCTGGATCCTGGCGCTGATCCTGGCGCTTCCGCTGAGCCCCGACAGCCCTGCAGCTCCAGCCGTCTCTCGCTCAGGCTTGTGCGGTGCCGCCACCGGTTTGGCTCATTCCCCTCCTCCTCACATTTACGACTCACCCAGGGTCCCACGGTCATACGATTTCCATCTGGGTTGCTTTGCCAGCAGCTTGCCATAAGCAGAATTAACAGAGAAAGCTGAAATAAACCATAAGCCATGGTCACGTGGTCTTTCGCTTAGCGACCCATGTGCTTGACCCTAATTGGGGTCACTAAGCGAGGACCTCCAGTAAATGGGGGTTGCTTTGAGGGAACGCAAAGGCGTGCGTCGAAAAAGGTGAACTCCATGTTCGTCGGCAAGGTGTTTTCTGCAATTGCTGCGTACCCGCCATTCACCGAGGGCAGTGCTCTGAGCATGGGCAGAGCGCTGCTAGGCCAGGAGTGAGACCACAGGGGATGCTTGCCTGTCTTCCTAAATCTATTGACCGGCCCACCCTAAGCTGGATTTTGCATTAATAATAATAATAAGTTGGAAGGGACCTTGGAGGTCATCTAGTCCAACCCCCTGCTCAGGCAGGAAACCCTAGACCATTTCAGGCAAATGGCTGTCCAGTCTCTTCTTAAAAACATCCAGTGTTGGAGCATTCACAGCTTCTGGAGGCATTACACGGCTTTAGACTGATCCAGCAGAAATTCTTCACCCGGCTACGCTCTTAATCCAGATTATCCTGTTGTGTTTCCCTCTTACTCTGGGACTGACCGCCGTTTCAGTTCTCATCCCACCTTTCTCTCCAAAGAGCCCTTTTCCCCTACAAATCCACATCCAACCCAAGAGTTGGGGGCCCAGCCGAGACCCCCAACACACGCGGTTCCAAGCTGTGGGTCCTTAGAATTGACCGCTGTCCAGAGGTCTCCTAAGCATGCCTTGAGAGCCTGTGAATGCGAAGCTTCTTGGGGTCCCAGCATTCCTCTGCCTTCCGAAGCCCTGGATGCCTTTGGCCTGCCCGGCTCGAAGAACGTGGGAAGGGTCTTCCTGCCATGCGGCCGGGGGCCAAGCAGGAAGGCTGTCTTTACCCCTGCACACTCTGCAAAAACAAGGAATGTGTGGAATCTCCTGGCAGAGAGCAAAAACCCGGGATTGCCAGAAGCCAGATGTTTTGAGGGGGGGGGCTTAAAGAGACAGATTCCTGAGCCTCGGTGGGGAGGGGGCTTTGGGTACCCTCCCCAGGTCCTGCTTCTTCCTTCTCGGCTCTAAGGAGCAGATCGGCAAAGTCTGCAGATTATTACGGCAGTGGTAACTCAACGGTGACGACTTCCAGAGGGGTGGGCTTTCACTCCCAGAATCCCCCAACCTGCATGCTTTAAGATGGCTGGACTTCCACTCCCAGAATTCCCCAGGCAGCCTTCTTTAAGAGGGGTGGGCTTCCACTCCCAGAATTCCCCAGCCAGCCTGCTTTAAGAGGGTCAAACTTCCACTCCCAGAATCCCCCAGCCTGCCTGCTTATTCCTTAGCCAGTATGCTTTTAAGACGGTTGGTCTTCAGCTTGGCTGGGTGGGGAATTCTGGGAGTTGAATGGTCTATGGAGATTCTCAGTCGTCCCGGTCGTAGCTACCCGAAAGGTGCCTAAGGCAGGACTAGAACTCGCCGCCTTCCGGCGATTGGCCCAAAGTCACCCAGCCGGCTTTCATGCCTAAGGCAGGACTAGAGATTATTTGTACCTTGGGATTCCTGGAAGGCAGGCATCTCTTTGCCTTTCTCTTGTGTGGATGTGATGTGCGTGCCCCGGCAGAGCCATGCAGACAAAGTGTGTTGATTTGTCAAGCCAATTAGTCAAGCTTAACCCAGAGGCCAGGCCCCAGGGCACCATGGGCTTTGTGTTTCCTGTCCATCCACGAGGAGAGGTAGGGCGTTGCCAGGATGTGAAGTCCCGGAGGAGGCAGGATTTCAGTTCAAGCTGCTCCGAGTCTGGGTCTTTCTTCCTCCAGACTTAATCCAGAGTTTCCTGCCCGGCCCACGGAGCAGAGCTTGCTCTGTGGCAGGTAGTCCTCGACTTTACGACCACGGTGGTTGCTAAGTGAGGCCCTCGTTCAGAGAGCTTTGCCCCGTTTCACCACCTTTTGTGCCGCAAATTGCTGCGTTTGTTAAGTGAGTCCCACGCTTGTTAAGTGAATCCGGCTTCGCTTGTCGCAAAAAGGTGGGGGGGGGCATCACTGTTTTCCGAAGCAGCCTGAAGGCAGGTCAAGAAGCAACGGATGGAAACTAACCCAGGATGGAAAATTTCGGTGGAGCTTCCAGGTCACAATTGTCCCAAAGGGGCTTTTTCCAAGAGGCAGCCGGATTTTCTTGTTTTTCTTTTGAAGACCTTTCACTTCTCACCCAAGAAGCTTCTTCGGTTCTGACCGGATGGTGGGGAATGGAGGGATTTATCCTCCTTGCAGACGGCTGGCCATTTGCACCCTTTCAGAGAGTCGTTGAGGCCACTTGGAGGCTGACCTGCGTCCTCAGGGTCACCTGAGCGGAGCAAACGGGTGTGGAATTCCTTTCAGCGGTTCCAAGGAGGCTCCACGCACCTTTGCGCCACTCAGGTGACTCCGAGGACACGGGGAAACCTCCAAGTGGCCTCAACGACCCTCTAAAAGGATGCAAATGGCCAGCCGTCTGCAAGGAAGATAAATCCTTCCCTTCCCCACCTTCCAGTCAGAACTGAAGAAGCTTCTGGGGTGAGAAGCGAAAGGTCTTCAAAGGAAAAATGAAGTCCAGTTGCCTCTTGAAAAAGCACCTTTGGGGCAACCAAGGAGAGAAGCAATCTGGAATTAGGGAGAAACTTCCCGACAGGGAGGACAATTCACCAGTGGAACTGCTTGCCTCCAGAAGTTGTGAGCGCTCCATCACCGGAGGCTTTTAAGAAGAGGCTGGACTGCCATCTGTCAGGAATGGCGGAGGGTTTCCTGTCTGAGCAGGGGGCTGGACTAGAAGACCTCCAAGGTCCCTTCCAACTCTGTTATTCTATTCTATTCTATTCTATTCTATTCTATTCTATTCTATTCTATTCTATTCTATTCTATTCTATTCTATTCTATTCTATTCTATTCTATTCTATTCTATTCTATTCTATTCTATTCTATTCTATTCTTCTATTCTAATTTCTATTCTATTCTATTCTATTCTATTCTATTCTATTCTATTCTATTCTATTCTATTCTATTCTTCTATTCTAATTTCTATTCTATTCTATTCTATTCTATTCTATTCTATTCTATTCTATTCTATTCTATTCTATTCTATTCTATTCTATTCTTCTATTCTAATTTCTATTCTATTCTATTCTATTCTATTCTATTCTATTCTATTCATTTCTAATTCTATTCTTCTATTCTAATTTCTATTCTATCCTATTCTATTCTATTCTATTCTATTCTATTCTTCTATTCTAATTTCTATTCTATTCTATTCTATTCTATTCTATTCTATTCTATTCTATTCTATTCTATTCTATTCTATTCTATTCTATTCTATTCTATTCTATTCTATTCTATTCTATTCTATTCTATTCTATTCTATTCTATTCTATTCTATTCTATTCTATTCTATTATCTGGACCTGGATGCCTTGCGTACAGTCACCCATGCACTTGTGACCTCTCGTCTTGACTACTGCAACGCTCTTTACATGGGGCTGCCCTTGAGAACCACTCGGAAGCTTCAGCTGGTACAGAGTGCAGCTGCACGAACGCTTTTGGGGGTTTCCCGATATTCCCATATTACACCTCTGCTCCGTGAGCTGCACTGGCTTCCAGTTGCCTTCCGGGTGAAATTCAAGGTGCTAGTGATGACATACAAAGCCCTACATTGCATGGGTCCAGATTACCTACGGGAGCACCTACTGCCGGCGTCAACCTCCCTCCGTCCTGTGCGCTCCCACAGAGAGGGCCTCCTCAGGGTGCCACCGGTCAGAGAATGCCGGCTGGTGACCCCCAGTGGGAGAGCATTCTCGGTGGGTGCACCAATCCTTTGGAACCGCTTACCAGCTGAACTACGGATGGCCCCCGACCTTCGCTCCTTCCGGCGTGATCTAAAAACCTATCTATTCCAGCAAGCCGGCCTGGCCTGATAGATTTGGGGTTTTATTTGTTTTATTGTTACTTTATTGTATACTTACTTTGCACTGTACACCGCCCTGAGTCCTCCGGGAGAAGGTCGGTATATAAAACAAACAAACAAACAAACAAACAAACAAACAAACAAACAAACAAACAAATAAATAAATAAATAAATATTCTTCTATTGTATTCTATTCTATTCTATTCTATTCTATTCTATTCTATTCTATTCTATTCTATTCTATTCTATTCTATTCATTTCTAATTCTATTCTATCCTATTCTGTAATTCTATTCTATTCTATTCTATTCTATTCTATTCTATTCTATTCTATTCTATTCTATTCTATTCTATTCTATTCTATTCATTTCTAATTCTATTCTTCTATTCTAATTTCTGTTCTGTTCTGTTCTATATTCTGTATTCTACATTCTATTCTTATTTTAATTCTATTCTATTCATTTTCTATTGTATTCTATTCTAATTTCTATTCTATTCTGTTCTGTTCTGTTCTATTCTCATTTTAATTCTATTCTGTTCTGTTCTGTTCTATTCTAATTTCTATTCTGTTCTATTCTATTCTGTATTCTCTATTCTGTGTCCTGGCAGTGATGGCAGCTGTTGCTGACTTTGTTCACTTCATAGCTGAACCTTCCAATGATGCACGCATCCTCCCCGCCCCACACCCCCATTTTCATGTGTGTGTGTGTGGGGGGGCTGTAGTTCATCCAGGGGCAGGGGCCGCTTCCCAGAGGCCATGTAATGCTCTTTACGCAACACCCAAAACTGTGGCTAATTGCGTCATTAGTGCCACTAAGCGAATTTTCTCCACTCCTGCAGCTGAGCGAGTTTGCACTGGGCAAAACCCAAAGTGTGTTTTTTGCAGGCATTCTGGACGGTTGGCTAGAAATGCAGGCGCTTTAAGATTAAACGGGGCGGGCTGGGGGTCAGGTAAGGGCAGAACGTTGAAGCAGCTTATGGACACACCCCCCCCAAGTTTTCCCGGCGAATGTATATATTGTATGTGTGACCTCACTTTTCTGGTCATCCGGCAGCCTGTTCGGAGAACACAACGTTCCAACTTCGTAAGGGAGGCAGCAGCCATAAAATAGGTCGACAGCCGAATACATGTAGCTCAGAGTTGAACCCTGGGCTGTTTACTGGCAGATATTTCATCACCCAGGAAGGGAACATCTTCAGTGTAGAAGGGAGGGGGAGGAGGAGGAGGAGGAGGAAGTGGAAGAAAAGGATTGACTTGTCGACTTCAGCTGCCAGAATTCCTCAGCCAGGCACGCTAAATGGGCCAAGTGGGAAGACCCCTGTCTTGAAGCATCCTGGCTGAGGGATTCTGGGAGTTGAGGTCCACCACTCCTAAAAGGGCCAAGTGGGAAGACCCCTGTCTTAAAGCATCCTGGCTGAGGGATTCTGGGAGTTGAAGTCCACCAGTCCTAAAAGGGCCAAGTGGGAAGACCCCTCTCTTAAAGCATCCTGGCTGAGGAATTCTGGGAGTTGAAGTCCACCAGTCCTAAAAGGGCCAAGTTGGAAGACCCCTGTCTTGAAGCATCCTGGCTGAGGAATTCTGGGAGTTGAAGTCCACCAGTCCTAAAAGGGCCAAGTTGGAAGACCCCTGTCTTAAAGCATCCTGGCTGAGGAATTCTGGGAGTTGAAGTCCACCAGTCCTAAAAGGGCCAAGTTGGAAGACCCCTGTCTTGAAGCATCCTGGCTGAGGAATTCTGGGAGTTGAAGTCCACCAGTCCTAAAAGGGCCAAGTTGGAAGACCCCTGTCTTGAAGCATCCTGGCTGAGGAATTCTGGGAGTTGAAGTCCACCAGTCCTAAAAGGGCCAAGTTGGAAGACCCCTGTCTTAAAGCATCCTGGCTGAGGAATTCTGGGAGTTGAAGTCCACCAGTCCTAAAAGGGCCAAGTTGGAAGAGCCCTGTCTTGAAGCATCCTGGCTGAGGAATTCTGGGAGTTGAAGTCCACAAGTCCTAAAAGGGCCAAGTTGGAAGACCCCTGTCTTGAAGCATCCTGGCTGAGGAATTCTGGGAGTTGAAGTCCACCAGTCCTAAAAGGGCCAAGTTGGAAGACCCCTGTCTTGAAGCATCCTGGCTGAGGAATTCTGGGAGTTGAAGTCCACCAGTCCTAAAAGGGCCAAGTTGGAAGACCCCTGCTTGTGGACTTCAACTCCCAGAATTCCTCAGCCAGCATGCCTGGCTGAGGAATTCTGGGAGTTGAAGTCCACAAGTCCTAAAAGGGCCAAGTTGGAAGACCCCTGTCTTAAAGCATCCTGGCTGAGGAATTCTGGGAGTTGAAGTCCACAAGTCCTAAAAGGGCCAAGTTGGAAGACCCCTGTCTCAAAGCATCCTGGCTGAGGAATTCTGGGAGTTGAAGTCCACGGGACCAGGTTTGAAGACTCCGGGCCGTATAAACCGATTTGAATAGAAGCAAATGCTGTTTTATACGCCTCTTCGTCATTCTAAACACTCCCTCGCTTGTTCCCGGTGATGTAATTCGTGCTTCCTGGTAACCTGGTTCCCGTCAGGAGACATGCCCCAAACAAGGGGGGGGGAACCACAGTCTCACCAGGCAGGACAGGAAGCAACCTGTCGTGGAGAGACCCAATCAGGAATGAAGGAGCCATTTCCTGGCAATTAGAACAATTAATCAGTGGAAGGGCTGGCCGGCAGGAGTTGTGGGTGCTCCATTCCTGGGGGCTTTTAAGAAGAGACTGGACAGCCCCTTCTCTCATATGGCATAAGGTTGGTCTAGAGGACCTCCAAGGTCCCTTCCAGCCCTAGGATTCTATGATGAAGGAAGGATGGCGGGAGGGAGGGAGGGAGAGAAGGAAGGAAGGAGAGAGGGAGGGAGGAATGTAGGAAGGAATGAAGGAAGGGCAACAGAGGGAAACTGATCAAGGAGAGAAGCAACCCGGAATTAAGGAGAAGCTTCCTGACAGTGAGGACAATCGACCAGTGGAACGACTTGCCACCAGAAATTGTGGGTGCTCCATCCCTGGAGGTTTTTAAGAAGAGGCCGGACAGTCATTTGTCTGAGGTGGTCTAGGTTCTCCTGCTTGAGCAGGGGGCTGGATTAGAGGACCTCCAAGGTCCTTTTCAGCTCTGATATTCTGTTCCTGCACATTTTCCAGATCAAGGGCGCCTACTTTGAAGGGGCGGCGCTGGCAGCACCCAGGACCATCCCATATCTCATGTCACCCTCAGTTCATACAAAGGTTTTGTGACACTGGTACACTCAAGTTGCACCCAACAATGGGGACCGGAACTTCTGTTGTTCAGCAAGGCGGCTGTTAAGTGAATTGGGCCCAATCTTCACGATCCTTTCGCCTTGGTCGTTAAGTGAACCGTTGCAGTCGTTAAGTGAATCGGGCAGTTGTCAGGCAAAGCTGGCTCCCCCCCCATTGACCTGGCTTGCCAAGAGCCGGCTGGGAGGGTCTGAAAGGGGGACCAGGTGCACGCACCTCCCTGGCCAAGCTCCCAATTCTGATCGTGTCATTGTGGGAATGCAAGTGGAGGGTTTCCTGTCATTTTGCTTTTTCCTTCCTTTCTCTTTTCCTTCCTACCTCCCATTTTCCTTCCTGCTTGCCTGCCTGCCTTCCTCTCTCCTTTCTTTCCTTCCTTCCTCCCTCCCTCTCTCCTTTCTTCTTCCCTCTCATCCTTCTTCCTTTTCCCCTATTTTCCTCTCTGCATGCCTCCCTCCTCTCCTTCCTTCCTCCCCTCCCTCCCTCCCTCCCCTCCTCTGCTCCCTCCCCCCTTCCTCTCTCTCTTCTTTCCTTCCTCCCTCCCTCCTCCCTCTCTCCCCTCCCTCCTTTCCTTCCTCCCTCCTTTCCTCCCTCTTTTCTTCCTTCCCTCCCTCCTTCCTCCCCTCCTCTCCTTTCTCCCTCCCTCCCTCCTCCCTCTCTTCTTCCTTCCCTCCCTCCCTCCCCTCCTCTGCTCGCTCCCCCTTCCTCCCTCCCTCCTCCCTCTCTCCCCTCCTTCCTTTCCTTCCTCCCTCCCTTCCTCCCTCTTTTCTTCCTTCCCTCCCTCCTTCCTCCCCTCCTCTCCTTCCTCCCTCTTTTCTTCCCTCCCTCCCTCCCCTCCTCTGCTCCCTCCCCCCTTCCTCTCTCTCTCCTTTCCTTCCTCCCTCCCTCCCTCCCTCCCTGGTGTGCAGCTGCTGCTTCTGGAGCAGGCTGGCCCCTCGGCCATTGAGGCTCCAGTTGCCCCCCCCCCCGCTGCTAGGCTAGAGCAGAGCCCCAGGGCACCCCAGGGCCGGTTCACGGAGGGAGGGGGCAGCTGGGGCAGGAAGCACAGGCTCTGGGGCTGCCTGCCATGCACGCTTCCTTCCTCTTGCAGCCTCTTCCCCCTGGAGTGGGAGACAAATGGGAAGCTGTGCACAGGGCGCTGCTCCTGTTTTTTTGGGGGGGGGGTGAGGGGGGCAGGTCTTCGTTCCCCGGCATGGCCAAGTTGGGGCTTGTTGGAAGGCAGATCCGAGAGGGCTACGCAGGAAGGGAGGGAGGAAGGAAGGAAGGAAGAAAGGAAATGGGAAGGAGAGAGGGAGAAAGCCAGGAAAACAGGAAGAAAAAATGAAAGGGAAATGGAAGGGAGGGAAGAAGGAAGGAAGGAAGGAAAGGAAGGAAGGAAATGGGAAGGAGGGAGAAAGCCAGGAAAACAGGAAGAAAAAATGAAAGGGAAATGGAAGGGAGGGAGGGAAGAAGGAAGGAAGGAAGGAAGGAAGGAAGGAAGGAAGGAAGGAAGGAAGGAAATGGGAAGGAGAGAGGGAGAAAGCCAGGAAAACAGGAAGAAAAAATGAAAGGGAAATGGAAGGGAGGGAAGAAGGAAGGAAGGAAGGAAAGGAAGGAAGGAAGGAAGGAAATGGGAAAGAGAGAGGGAGAAAGCCAGGAAAACAGGAAGGAAGAAAAAATGAAAGGGAAATGGAAGGGAGGGAGGGAGGGAAGGAGGAAGGAAGGAAAGAAGGAAGGAAGGAAGGAAGGAAAGAAGGAAGGAAGGAAGGAAGGAAGGGAGACGGAGGGATCACCTGAGGTCATGGGTAGTCCTCAACTTATGACCACAGCTGAACCCAACATTTCTGCTGCTAACTAAAATGTTGCTCAAGTGAGCTTTGCCGTGTGTTACGACCTTCCTTGCCACCGTTGTTAAGGGAATCACTGCAGTTGTTAAGTTGGCAACACGGTTGTTAAGTGAATCCGGCTTCTCCATTGAGTTCGCTTGTCAGAAGGTGGCAAAAGGGGGACGCTGCGACCGTCATAAATAGCAGTCGGTTGCCAAGGGTCCGACTTTGGATCACGTGACCCCAGGGATGCTTCATTGTTGCAATGGTCGTAAGGGTGAAAAATGGTCATATGCCACTTATCTCAGTGATGTTGTAACTTCAGAGGTTCACCGAATGAACTAGTGTAACTCGAGGACTCACTATACGGAATAACAGAGTTGGAAGGGACCTTGGAGGTCATCTAGTCCAGCCCCCTGCTCAGGCAGGAAACCCTGTACCATTTCAGACAAATGGCTGTCCAGTCTCTTCTTAAAAACTTCCAGTGTTGGAGCAGCCACCGCTTCCTGAGGCACGGAGTTCCACTGGTGAATTGTTCTAACTTGTCAGGAAGTTTCTCCTTAGTTCCAGGTTGCTCCTCTCCTTGATGTGTTTCCATCCGTTGCTTCTCGTCCTGCTTTCAGGTGCTTTGGAGAACAGCTTGACTCCCTCTTCTTTGGGGCAGCCCCTGAGATACTGGAACGCTGCTATCCTGTCCCCCCTGGTCCTTCTCTTCGTTAAACTAGACATACCCAATTCCAGCCACGGTTCCTTGTGTGTTTCAGCCTCCAGTCCCCTGATCACCTTTGTTGCTCTTCTCTGCACTCCTTCTAGAGTCTCAGCACCTTTTTTTTTGTATTGTGGTGACCAAAACTGGATTGCAGCATTGCAAGGGTGTCCTCACTTGTGCAATACAAATTCTCACTTCTCATCATGCTTTTTAATTTGTCACTGGTCCTTTGGAGCATGTTTGTTTCCTCTGCTCCCTTGTTCGACCAGCAGAGGGCGCCAGCACACAGCAGTTGGTTTTATCCTGTCTTTTTTGTGTAAAATATTATATAGAACGGGGCTTTTCAACTTTTTCACCCATTCTGCCACTTTTAGGATACGGCAACATCCGAGTACCGCCAGTCGCCTAGCAAGGTGTCAAAAATATGATGACCCCCCCAAAAGGAAAAAAGTGATGAAGTACAGGTAGTCCTCGACTTACAACAGTTTGCTTAGTGACTGTTCGAAATTACAATGGCACTGAAAAAAGTGCCCCCCAGGCCACAGCCGAGCAAGACACCCGCCTGCCCGCCCGGCGGCGCTCTTCCTCCTGTCCGAGGTTTTCGTTGTTGTGAGCATTTCTGTTCAGGATTGGCAGTGGGGGTGGGGTGGGGGGTGTATTTGGTTTTTATTGCCCCCCCCCTTGGTCTGCTGGGTGGTTGCAGCAGGTTTTGGTCCCTTCACATGACCCTGGGACACTGTGACCGTCATAACTATGAATTGGTTGCCAAGCATCCGAATGTAAATCACAAGACCCTGGAGATGCTGCAACATTCCAGCTGATCGGCGCTTCTTCTGGGCTCAGCTGAAGTGCCAGGATCGGTGCTGAGCTCCATCTGGATCCTGGCGCTGATCCTGGCGCTTCCGCTGAGCCCCGACAGCCCTGCAGCTCCAGCCGTCTCTCGCTCAGGCTTGGGCGGTGCTGCCACCGGTTCAGCTCATTCCCCTCCCCCACTACCACTTTCCTAGGATGGTCGCGTACCACAAGTGCCAGGTGCCAATGTACCCCGGGTGGCACCCGTGCCACGGGTTGAAAAGACCTGTTATAGAAGAGCCTTGTTATAGGAAGTCCTCAATTTACGACTGTTTGTTTAGGGACTGAAGTTAGGACAGACCTCCCCAAGGCTGCTTTTATGCTATTATTCCATGGAATAATAGAATAACAGAATTGGGAGGGACCTTGGAGGTCTTCCAGTCCAACCCCCTGTTCAAGCAGAAGACCCTATGCCAGAGGTCCCCATCCTTTTGGGCACTATGGACCCGATACGTGGAGAGAGGTTTTTCCGCGGACTGGAGTGTGCGTGGTTTTGTGTGCTGCCTGCATCCCACCCAGGGGGCTTTGCTTTTTTGGGCAGCCTGATTGCTGGCATGCCGTGGCCCAGTACTGGTCCACGGACTGGGGTTTGCGGACCCCTGCCCTATACTATTTCAGACAAGTGCCTGTCCATTCTCTTCATAAAAACCTCCAGTGTTGGAGCATTCACAACTTCTGGTGGCAAGTTGTTCCACTGATTAATTGTTGCTCACTGTCAGGAAATTCCTCCTTAGTTCCAGGTTGCTTCTCTCCTTGATGAGTTTCCATCCGTTGCATCTTGTCCTGCTTTCAGGTGCTTTGGAGAACAGCTTGACTCCCTCTTCTTTGGGGCAGCCCCTGAGATACTGGAATGCTGCTATCATGTCTCCCCTATTTCTTCTTTTCTCTAGACTAGCCAAACCCAAGTCCTGCAGCTGTTCTTCATGTGTTTTAGTCTCCAGGCCTTGGATCATCTTAGTTGCTCTTCTCTGCACTTTTTCCAAAGTCTTTTACCCTGATTTATGATGTTTTATTGTTATTTACAAGCATTTACTTTGGGTACCTGGTAAGAAAACAGCCACTGCAGAAAACTCGCTTTAGGATCCTGGTGCTCCCTTTTATGTGGGTGGTGTTCACTTACTGAAAAGGTAGTAAAATCAGGTGTGATCACAGAGCCTGAGCAGGGGGTTGGACTAGATGACCTCCAAGGTCCCTTCCAACTACTACTACTACTACTACTACTACTACTTCTTCTTCTTCTTCTTCTTCTTCTTCTTCTTCTTCTTCTTCTTCTTCTTCTTCTTCTTCTTCTTCTTCTTCTTCTTCTTCTTCTTCTTCTTCTTCTTCTTCTTATTATTATTATTATTATTATTATTATTATTATTATTATTATTATCCAGCACAACGTGGGACCATAATTCCAGGCTCTGTCAGGGTCATAATTCGAGGCCTGCCTGTTGCCTCTGATAGGCAAAAATAATAATAATTAAAAAAAATCAGAGGTTTGCTGGCAGTTTTGCTTGCACCTTAAGCAAGAAAAATGACTCCATGTGGAATTCTCCACGGAGGAGTTTCCGGGTTCTTCGTGCCTTGCTTTTATCTCTCAAAATAAATTTCTATTTTATTCCCGTGGAGGCCAATGCATAACCCTTCAAATAAAATAAAATCCCCCAAATGGGAAGGCGAAAATGAAAAGTAAAATCACTGCAGGGGGAAAAAACGAGCAGATGCTGCAAACGTGTCCATTATTTAATACCTTATAAGCAGGATTTCTGCAGGGAAAGATTCACTTCCCCCTTTCCGATATCGGCTTCTCCTCCCGTTCCGACGTTCGCGCCATAAATAACTCAGGGCCGCTTACATGCTCCTTTCTCCTTCCATTTTCCTCTCAACGACAACCCTGTGAGGTGGGCTGGGCTGAAAGAGAAGGACTGGCCCAGAGTCACCCAGTCGGCTTTCATGCCTAAGGCGGGACTAGAACTCACCGCCTCCCGGTGATTGGCCCAAAGTCACCCATCTGTCTTTCATGCCTAAGGCGGGACTAGAACTCACCGTCGCCTGGTGATGGGCCCAAAGTCACCCAGCCGGCTTTCATGTTTAAGGCGGGACTAGAACTCACCGTCTCCTGGTGATTGGTCCAAAGTTACCCAGCTAGCCTGGTCTCCCAGACTAGAAAGCAAGAGTCTATGAGTTCAAGTCCTGCCTTAGTCACAAGGGCTGGCTGGGTAACTTTGGACCAATCACTAGGAGACTGGGAGTTCTAGTCCCGCCTTAGGCATGAAAGCCAGCCGAGTGACTCGGGCCAATCACCAGGAGATGGTGAGTTCTAGTCCTGCTTTGCGTATGAAGCCGGCTGGGTGACTTTGGGCCAGTCCCTCTCTTTCAGTGCAAACCACCTCACAGGGTTGTTGTTGAGGGAAAAAATAGTAGAAAAGAAGATTAAGTATTCAGGTAAATGAGGGCAGATATGATATTGTTGCCATTACGGAAAGATGGTGGGATGAAACCCACAAATGGAATCCACTCCATGGATGAGAATCCTAAAGGGGAAAACAACTCAAGAAGCTTGGGAAATTTTGAAAAGTGAGATAATAAAGGCCCAGTCTAGCATAATACCAACAAAGAAGAAAAATAACAGCTCTCAAAAGAAACCAGCATGGCTGCATAAAGAACTCTCTGATAAATTGAAAGATAAAAAGGACAAGTATAAGAATTGGAAAAAGGGGCACATAACTAAGTCAGAATATCAGCAAATAGCCTGTGCCTGCAAAGATGAAGTGAGGGAAGCTAAGGCTCAAAATGAACTAAGGCTTGCGACCAAAGTCAAAAATAACAAAAAATGCTTCTTTCAACATATAAAAAACAAGAAAAAAGTTAAGGAAATGATTGGTCCATTAGTGGGGGAAAGTGGCAAGAAGGTGACAAGCAACAGGGAGAAAGCAGAACTATTTAACTCATTTTTTGCATCTGTCTTTACGCAAAGGGAAAAAACAGTCCAACCTACCCAAACCAGTGCCATTAAAAAAACAGAATAGAAACGCAAGTTAAGATAGGCAAGAAAATGGTAAGTGAGCACCTGTCCAGCCTAGACGAGTTCAAATCACCAGGACCAGACGGATTACACCCCAAGCTCCTCAAGGAACTGGCAGATGTGAACTATATTTTTCAAAGATCCTGGAGCACTGGGGAACCACCAGAGGACTGGAAAAATGCTGATGTAGTTCCCGTCTTCCAAAAAAATGGGGGGAAAAAAATAGACGCAGGAAACTACAGACCTATCAGCCTGACACGGTGTAGGGTTTCCTTCCAGAGCAGGGGGTTGGATTAGATGACCTCCAAGGTCCCTTCCAACTTTATTTTCGTTGCTGCTGTTATTATATATTGTCTGCCGAGTTATTTATAAAAAAACAATAAAGGAGGCTTATAAAGGGATAAAGGAACGTTGCTGGAACTCCTGTGGAGAAGCAGAAATTTTTTTGGGGGGGGGGGTCGTCAGAGGAAAAGGTGGGTGGGTGGGGAGTCCTTCATTTGGGACCACCCGGTTGCACCCCACCTGTTCTTGCCCAGAAGAGGCCTCCATTTGCAGGGCAGGCCTTCTCCTTGGCCAGAGCAGGCGCTGCTTAGAGAGGCCCACACGTCACTCTGCCGCTGCCCCCCCCTCCACCATGTTGAGACCCCCCCCCCCTGACGTCCTGCCTTGACTTGGCCTATTTATAGCAGACACAACTCAGCCCTTTGGCTGGAGACAGAGCAGCAGGGAGAGAGGAATGTGGCTGGCCCAGAGAGCGGACGTGGGATCGCAGTCGCTCCCTTCATTGCCCCCCTTGCATTTTAAAACATCTGGACTTCAATCCTAACGTGCAAATAACCTCCAGTCCTGCCTTGGGCATATAAGCTGGCTGGGTGACTTTGGGCCAATCGCCAGGAGGCGGCGAGTTCTAGTCCTGCCTTAGGCAACTTTGGGGTAGCTACGACCGGGACGACTGAGAATCTCCATAGACCATTCAACTCCCAGAATTCCCCAGCCAGCCAAATACTGGGAATTGAAGTCCACCCCTCTTAAAGCATGCTGGCTGGGGGATTCTGGGAGTGGAAGTCCGCCCCTCTTAAAGCATGCTGGCTGGGGGATTCTGGGAGTGGAAGTCCGCCCCTCTTAAAGCATGCTGGCTGGGGGATTATGGGAGTGGAAGTCCGCCCCTCTTAAAGCATGCTGGCTGGGGGATTCTGGGAGTGGAAGTCTGCCCCTCTTAAAGCATGCTGGCTGGGGGATTATGGGAGTGGAAGTCCGTCCCTCTTAAAGCATGCTGGGTGGGGGATTCTGGGAGTGGAAGTCCGCCCCTCTTAAAGCATCCTGGCTGGGGGATTCTGGGAGTGGAAGTCCGCCCCTCTTAAAGCATGCTGGCTGGGGGATTCTGGGAGTGGAAGTCCGCCCCTCTTCAAGCATGCTGGGTGGAGGATTATGGGAGTGGAAGTCCGCCCCTCTTAAAGCACATCATCATCATCATCATCATCATCATCATCATCGTACAAACCCAGGACAAATGATAGACAGAAACCAAACTGACATTTAGGGCATCCGGTTGTACAGACTTTGTTGAGTGACCATTCAAAGTGACGTCAGCACTGAATAAAACTGACTTATGACGGTGTTTCACACTTACGACCGTTGCACGCAGACACACACAGACACCTCCCTGAAACTCCCCACCACAACACTTGCCCTGGCTGGCAGCCTTTGGAGAACGGCTTCACAAACAGACCCCCTCCCCAACACAATTTCTTCCATTTTTTTACAACATGTACAGGTAAGTCCTCGACTTACCGACCATTTGTTTAGTGACTGAAGTTATGACAACACCGAAAAAAACTGACCTAGGACCAGTTTTCACACTTAACAACCGTTGCGGCGTCCCCGTGGTCACGTGATCAAAATTCAGACTCTTGGCAACTGAGTCACAGTTATGACGGTCACAGCACCCCGGGTTCAGGTGATCCCCTTTTGCGACCTACTTATAGTATAATCATAATCATAATAATGTCAGAAGGGACCTTGGAGGTCATCTAGTCCAACCCCTGCTCAGGCAGGAAACCCTATACCCTTTCAGACAAACAACTGTCCAGTCTCTTCTTAAAGACTTCCAGTGTTGGAGCATTCACAGCTTCTGGAGGCAGGATGATGATGATGATGAATAATAATAATAATAATAATAATAATAATAATAATAATAATAATAATAATAATAATAATAATAATAATAATAATAATAATAATAATAGTTGGAAGGGATCTTGGAGGTCATCTAGTCCAACCCCCTGCTCAGGCAGGAAACCCTAGACTCTTTCAGACAAACAACTGTCTAGTCTCATCTTAAAAACTTCCAGTTGTGGAGCATTCACCACTTCTGGAGGCAGGTTGTTAATAATAATAATAATATTAATAAAGTCGGAAGGGACCTGGGAGGTCACCTAGTCCAACCCCCTGCTCAGGCAGGAAACCCTAGGCCCTTTCAGACAAACGGCTGTCCAGTCTCTCCTGACAAGCTAAGCCCAGGGGGAAGCCAGATTCCCTTAAGGACCGTGCACTGCTACCTTTAACAACGGCAGCGACGCCCTGGCCTTGGCCGTCGACAAGAAAGGTCGTCGAAAACGGGGGCAAAAACCCGCTTAACAAACGTCTCATTCAGCGGCATAGGTTTTGGGCCCCACGGCGGTCGTAAGCCGAGGACTACCACCTGTTACTTCTTCCACGCGGGACGGAACCGTGGCCAGTCCGCGTGGGGAGCAGCCTTAAGAGACGGGAAGGACGAACGACGGCCCGGGAAGGCCCAGGCTGCTGCTGCTGCTTTGGGCCTCGCTGTGCATGGCCGGAAACCCCACAGCCTGCGGTTTCCTCGCTCTCCGGGCCATGCACAGCGCCGCTGCCGTCTTGCTGGGCGAGATGTCGGCTCCTGGCTGGTTGCAGACGCCCACATCACTTCCTCTCGGAGTAGGAGATTGCAGTCTCTTCCTTTCACCGCCTTTCCCCTCCACCCTCCCCGAACGGTTGTCAAAAGCCCGGCTTGTTCTGGCTGGAGATCAGGGGGCAGCTGCGCAGCCTGACCCCCCCCCTCCCCACCGTCTTTGGTGCCCGCTTGACATTCCCGGCTAAAAATAGCCGGTCCTTGCGCCGGGCCCTCGTCTTCCTTGCCTATCGCCTTTCGCTGGCTCTTTCTCCGGCCGGAGCCTGTCGGGGACGCCCGCTCTGCCGCAGCCTCCCCCACCCCACCCCGACGCCTCTGGGCCCTGGGGCCCACCCAGCGCTCGGTAAGGATTCCCGCTCTTCCCCCCCCCCTGCCCTGCCCTGGTCCGGCAATCGGTGGGTTTGGGACCGGGTGCTCCGAGCGAGGGACCCGCTTAAATAGAAAAGCAGAAGCGTTCGAGAAAATTTTCCTGGCCTGTGAATTTTTTTTATTATTATTTTTTTTAAGGGCAAAGGAGCTTCTACCTTGCCCGTGGGAGTGCAGACCTCTGGTGGGCACCTCTGGCCCCCGGGCACACCTTCCCTGCTGGCGGGAAGTATAGTTTTTCTAGGCGTGGGGTGTGTGGGGGGGGAATGGCCGTGCTCACCTCTCCTTGCTGCTTCCCCTTTCTTCTCTTGGGCGTGTGGCCCCAAGGATGGCGTTGTGGCTGGAGGTGGGGGGTGATCCTGGGGTCCCTGCCTTGGTTGGTCGTGGGGGGGGGGTTCCCCTTGCGACAGTTTGAGAAGGCTCAAACAGCCTCTGGCTTTCTCCTCGTAGTTGTATCCCTTGGCTCTGGGTTTCGGCGTCTTTCAGGGCCCGTTCTTGGTTCCTTTGGGACCTTGGAGAGAAAGGGATGAAAAGAGAGCTCAATTAAATCGGGTCTCTCCAGCCTGGGCAGATTTCTTGGCGCCGAAAGGGCACGGCCATTGGGGCAAGAGGGTGGTGGGCAGGACCGCCAGTGACTAAGCCCTCCTAGAACTTGCTCCTTCGTGCCCGCCAGCATTGTGAGAGCGAGGTACGCGGGATCGGCTAGTGTTTTGTGTCTCCCCTCGCCCGCTCTGCTTAGGACCTTAAGCAGTGCCGGCGTTCGCCAGCCAAGGGGTGGGTGGGGGGCACCTGAATCAGCCTCTCAGAATAACCCCTTTGCCAACACAGGAAGGGATCCGGTTGGTCGGGAAATGCCCTGCCTCTCGGGGGGATTGAGGAATCCAGTTCGCCCCAAAGGCTTCCTGGGGCACCTACTCTCTTAAGCAGCGGAGATCTGCCCGGTTCACGAAGCTTTGCCCGTCTGTTGACCAGCGAGCTCTTAATGACCGAACGGGGTGGCTAAATCCACCCCGTTGGAAGCCCAGTGGCTGGATCCAGGCAGGCCAGCTAGCCTGGGAAATGAGTCTTAGCAAGGGGGAAGGTCTTGGGCATTGCCCCCGGCCTGGGGGCAGCTTCCCCCTCCCAGAATTGGGGAGGGGGGAGGCAGTTGTCTTTTAATGCTCATTTTAGCTTCGAGGGCCAAGTGGACGGAGTAGAGCAAGATTTGGAGTCCATTCTTGACTGGTCTCTTTAGGGCAGGGGTCTTCAAACTTGGCCGCTTGAAGACTTGTTGTCTTCAACTCCCAGAATTCCTCAGCCAGCCCTGCTGGCTGAGGAATTCTGGGAGTTGAAGTCCACAAGTCTTCAAGCGGCCAAGTTTGAAGACCCCTGCTTTAGGGCAATGCTGCTCAACTTTGGAAAGTTAAAGGTGGCTGGACGTCAACTCCCAGAATTCCCCGGCCTGCCTTGCTGGAAACTAACCAAGGAGAGAAGCAATCTAGAACTCAAGAGCAATTTCCTGGCAGTGAGGACGATTAACCGGTGGAACTCCTTGCCTCCAGAAGTTGTGGGTGCTCCAACACTGGACGTTTTCAAGAAGAGACTGGACAACCGTTGGTCTGAAGTGGAATAGGGTTTTCCTCCCTGAGCAGGGGGTTGGACTAGAGGACCTCTGAGGTCCCTTCCGACTGCTCTTCTAGTCTAGCATTGGGCGCTATCTAGCACAACGAATTCTGGGAGTCGAAGTCCCAGCCGTTTTCAACTTGTCGAAATTGAGGAACACAGCTCTGATGAACGAACGTTTTCTTTCTTTCTTTTTCTCCGTCTCTCTCTCTTCCTCTCTATTCTCTCTCTTTTTCTTTCTTTCTTTCTTTCTTTCTTTCTTTCTTTCTTTCTTTCTTTCTTTCTTTCTTTCTTTCTTTCTTTCCTTCTTTCCTTCCTTCCTTCCTTCCTTCCTTCCTTCTCTTTCTTTCTTTCTTTCTTTCTTTCTTTCCTTCCTTCCTTCCTTCCTTCCTTCCTTCCTTCCTTCCTTCCTTCCTTCCTTCCTTCCTTCTTTCTTTCTTTCTTTCTTCCTTCCTTCCTTCCTTCCTTCCTTCCTTCCTTCCTTCCTTCCTTCCTTCCTTCCTTCCTTCCTTCCTTCCTAAGTCCTTTGGGAGAAGGGCGGTATATAAATAAAATTATTATTATTATTATTATTATTCCTTCCTTCCTTCCTTCCTTCCTTCCTTCCTTCCTTCCTTCCTTCCTTCCTTCCTTCCTTCCTTCCTTCCTTCCTTCCTTTCTTTCTTTCTTTCTTTCTTTCTTTCTTTCTTTCTTTCTTTCTTTCTTTCTTTCGAACATCGGCAGGAAATGGTGCGTTTTGCACTTTTGACGTTTAGATTTTTGGGGCCTGCTGTTTCAAGAGAGTTTGGGAGGGCCCCGAAAAGCGGTTTATAGGGGCTACCCGTGGTTTGCGTCCACAGCTTAGTAGGGAAGTGAACAGGCTGTTCTGCAATCGTGGTTAGTAGCAAGACATGGCCCCTCCCCACCCACTTCAACAGCCCCCTGGTTAACTCTCCTAGTTAGTTAGCATAACAACCGCTGAAATAATGGTGTGGGTTTTTTTCCCCTCTGGGGAAGAATAACCCGGTTTTAACAGCTGTTGTTTTACTGACTACCACCTGAGCCTCATTTATTATCCTGGTCAACGGCTTGCTGCTGCTGATGTAGCTCCAATTAGTCTGGCCGGAGATTGAAGCAAATTTTGTTTTTTAAAAAAAGGCAGAAAGACACAAGTTGCGCCCTCAAAATTTGCCCTGAAAATGTGTGTAGCCCAGCAGGAAATTGATTTGATTTGATTTTATTAAATTGGATGGTGCGTTGTTAATTTGGGATATGAAAAGTGGAGTCAGGAGGCACAAAGGAGCAAGGGAATGTTGTCACAATTGATTTGGGGCTACGCAGGTAGTCCTCGGCTTAACGACCGCAACGGCGCTCGAAACGTCCACCCCGAAGCGAGACAGGAGCGAAGTGAATTTGGCCCCAGTTTTACGACCTTCCTTGCCACAGTTGCGAAGGGAATCGGTGCCGTTAGCTGAGTCACAGGGTTGTTGAGTTGCTCGTCAGAAGGTCGCAAAAGAGGATCATGTCACACACACACACACACACACACACACACACACACAACGTTGCAACCGTCATAAATATGAGTCAGTTGCTGAATTTTGATCACCTGACCACGGGGATGCCGCAACGGCCGGTGAGTGTGAAAAACGGTCATAAGTTGCGTTCCCCGGTGCCGTCGTAACTTCAGTCACCAAACGAATGCCTGTAAATGTTGTAAAAAAGGGAAGAAATTGTGCTTCTGGGAGTTGGTTTGAAGCCATTCTCCAAAGGCTGCCAGCCGTGGCAAGTGTTGTAGTGTGGATTTGCAGGAAGGTGTGTGTGTGTGTGTGTGTGTGTGTGTGTGTGTGTGTGTAAGCCAAGATGATGGCTGCAAACACTGGAGGCTTCCAAGAAGAGATTGGACATCCATTTGTCTGGAATGGTTGAGGACTGTTTAGTGTCCAAACCTCGCGAACTTTAAGACTGGTGGACTTGCACTCCCAGAATTCCCCAGCTGGCAGGTAGTCCACCCATCTTAAATAATGCTGGCTGGGGGATTCTGGGAGTTGAAGCCCACCCCTCTTAAAAGCATGCTGGCTGGGGGATTCTGGGAGTGGAAGCCCACCCATATTAAAGCAGGCTGGCTGGGGGATTCTGGGAGTTGAAGCCCAGCCATATTACAGCAGGCTGGCTGGGGGATTCTGGGAGTTGAAGCCCACCCTCTTAAAGGGTGCTGGCTGGGGGATTCTGGGAGTTGAAGCCCACCCCTCTTAAAGCGTGCTGGCTGGGGGATTCTGGGAGTTGAAGCCCACCCCTCTTAAAGCAGGCTGGCTGGGGGATTCTGGGAATGGAAGTCCACCAGTCTTAACCTCCCAAGGCTGGACACGCCTGGTCTAGGATCTCCAGCTCGAGCAGAGGGCCAGACTAGAAGACCTCCGAGATCCCTCCCAACTCCGCCCTTCTCTTATTCTGATTTTCAGCCTTCCAGCTCCGAGCGCCTGCAGCCATGGCGTTTTCATCGCGGTTTGCCTTCTGGGAGCAAAAGGGAAGTCCTGTGGCTATGCTTGTGGGGGCTGCTAGTGTTCACCCCCCCCTTTTTTTTTCCTTGCACACTTTTGGCACGTTGCGGTGAGCCCAGGGGAGCATGCAAAAGGGGGAAGGGGCCGGGTTTTGCCCACTTTCAGCCCAAGCCGGCATTGACGCCAGGCGCCACCTGACCCACTGCAACTCTGGATTATGTCTGTCAACAGCCGGGGGGAGGGGGGGCTCTGATCAGCCTTGGATCCCAGTCTGAGGTCGCTGGGGGGGAGATCGTCCTCCCCTTGCAGCCCCCCCTCCCGACTCTGCTGGGCAAACGGGCAGCCCTTCTTCCCTCCAATGCTTTTCACCGTCTCCCTCTGGGATAATCATAGCCACCTTGCACGCAAGTCAGTTTGTTTACTAACTGCACCAATGGTTTGGATGACTTGAGTTGTGCGGAAGCATGGGGACTCTGTGCCTGGATTAGGGGTTGTGTTGTTGTTGTTTTTCCCGAGATGGGGTGGAGAGATTTCTTCACCCGGGGCTTTTGCACCAGTCGTCCTGTAGGTCCCCACGGCGACTCCCAGGGTGGGGCGACGTGGGGGGTGGTGGTGGTCTTCAGCACTTGTAGAAGAGATGCTGGGCACCTTTGCAGGGGTGTCTGGGGGTCCACCTGTGGATCTCTGCTTAGAGTGATCTTTCGACCTTTGCACCATTGGGGCAGCGTTCCTTGGCTCCAGGGCATGGACCGAGCGCAGGTCGTCTTCAGGGTTGACCGAGATGGCATAAGAGCTCCCGCCTTAGGCAAGGGGTTGGACTAGAAGACCTCCAAGGTCCCTCCCAGCGCTAGGATTCTGCTTCTGTTCTCCTCCTCCTCCACCTTACCCTCTCCACTCTATTCCATTCCATTCTGTTTGGGTGTACTCAAAGAGAGAAAAGCAACCTGGAATTAAGGAGAAGCTTCCTGACAGTGAGGACAATTGACCAGTGGAACTGCTTGCCACCAGAAGCTGTGGGCGCTCCATCAGTGGAGTTTTTACGAAGAGGCTAAACCAGGGGGTAGGCAACCTTGGCTTATGGACTTCAACTCCCAGAATTCCTCAGCCAGCATGGCTCAGCTTAGGAAACTCTCCCTTTCCTCTCAGCGTGCCTGGCTGAGGAATTCTGGGAGTTGAAGTCCACCAGTCATAAAAGAGCCCAGGTTGCCCACCCCTGGACTAGACAGTCATCTCTCTGAGATGGTTCTTAAGCAGGGGGCTGGACTAGAACACCTCCAAGGCCCCTTCCAGCCCTATTCTGTTCTTACGTTAATTCTGTTCTATTCCGTTCTATTCTTATTTTATTTCTATTTCTATTTCTATTCTATTATCATTACTCTACTTCTATTCTGTTCTGTTCTGTTCCATATTTTCTATTCTGTTCTATTTCTATTTCTATTTCTATTCTATTATCATTACTATATTTCTATTCTATTCTGTTCTGTTCTGTTCTGTTCCATATTTTCTGTTCTGTTCTTACTTTAATTCTATTCTGTTCTGTTCTGTTCTGTTCCATATTTTCTATTCTGTTCTGTTCTGTTCTGTTCTTACTTTAATTCTATTCTATTCTATTCTTATTTTAATTCTATTCTATTCTATTCTTATTTTAATTCCATTTCTATTTCTATTCTATTATCATTACTCTACTTCTATTCTATTCTATTCTATTCTATTCTATTCTATTCTATTCTATTCTATTCTATTCTATTCTATTCTATTCTATTCTATTCTATTCTATTCTATTCTGAGTCCTGAGTCCTCCGGGAAAGGGCGGTATATAAATGTAATAAAATGAATAAAATAAATAAATAATATTCTATTCTATTCCATATTTTCTATTCTATTCTGTTCTGTTCTGTTCTATTTCTATTCTATTATCATTACTTTATTTCTATTTCTATTTCTATTATCATTAATTCTATTCTATTCTATTCCATTCTGTTATTCTATTCTATTCTATTCTATTCTATTCTATTCTATTCTATTCTATTCTATTCTATTCTATTCTATTCTATTCTATTCTATTCTGTATTTCTATTCTATTCTATTCTATTCTATTCTATTCTGTATTTCTATTCTATTCTATTCTATTCTATTCTATTCTATTCTATTCTATTCTATTCTATTCTATTCTATTCTGTAATTCTATTCTATTCTATTCCATTCTATTCTGTATTTCTATTCTATTCTATTCTATTCTATTCTATTCTATTCTATTCTATTCTATTCTATTCTATTCTGTATTTCTATTCTATTCTATTCTATTCTATTCTGTATTTCTATTCTATTCTATTCTATTCTATTCTATTCTATTCTATTCTATTCTATTCTATTCTGTAATTCTATTCTATTCTGTATTTCTATTCTATTCTATTCTATTCTATTCTATTCTATTCTATTCTATTCTATTCTATTCTATTCTGTATTTCTTTTCTATTCTATTCTATTCTATTCTATTCTATTCTATTCTATTCTATTCTATTCTATTCTATTCTATTCTATTCTATTCTATTCTATTCTGTATTTCTATTCTATTCTATTCTATTCTATTCTATTCTATTCTATTCTATTCTATTCTATTCTATTCTATTCTATTCTATTCTATTCTATTCTATTCTATTCTATTCTATTCTATTCTATTCTATTCCCCCATATCCTCTGGACATTCCCCTGCGTAATTTTAGGTCAAATGCCTGGGGTTTGATCATTTTAACACAGCTGCAGAAACAACAACAACAACAAAAAAAAACAAGCCTGGAAAGAAAAAATCAGAAGAGTGTGTGGTAACAGCTTTTCGGCTCACGCGTTGTATGAAAAGCGTTTGTGAGCGTCTCCTGCCAGCTGTTCCTCCCAATGTTTGGAAAACCATTAAGATTCCTTGTTCCAAGCGAACAATTGAGGTGAAGAAAACAGAACAGCAAAATAAAAACTCAAAACCCACGTCGGTCTGTATTCCTAAAACATTGTTTTTCAACCGTGGCCACTTTAAGATGGGTGGACTTCAATTCCCAGAATTCCCCAGCCAGCACAGTCCACCCCTCTTTAAAGCAGGCTGGCTGGGGGATTCTGGGAGTGGAAGTCCAGCCATCTTAAAGCAGGCTGGCTGGGGGATTCTGGAAGTCCTCCCCTCTTAAAGCAGGCTGGCTGGGGGATTCTGGGAGTGTAAGCCCACCCCTCTTAAAGCAGGCTGGGTGGGGGATTCTGGGAGTGGACGTCCACCCCTCTTAAAGTGGCCAAGGTTGAGAAACAATGTCCTAAAAGCTTTAAATAAAATATTTTTCAGTAGTCAGGAAGTCTCCCCGTCTCCTGTAATTAGCTGCTGTGCACTCAGTTAATGCTCGATTTATGACCTTAATTGAGTGGGATATTCCTGTTGCTAAGCGAAACATTTGTTAAGTGAAATTTGCCCATTTTACCACCTCTCTTGCCACCGTTGTTTAGGGAATCCCTGCAGTTCTTAAGTTAGTCACCTGATCGTTAAATGAATCCGACTTCCCCCATTGACTTTGCTGGTCAGACGGTCGCAGAAGGGGATCACGTGACCCCCCCACCCCCACCCAGGACACTGCGACCGTCATAAGTGTGAATCAGTGGCCAAGTGTCTGAATTTTGATAACGAGACCACTGGGATACCGCAACGGTGCTGAGGAATTCTGGGAGTTGAAGTCCCCAAGTCATCAAAGAGCCACGTTTGAAGACCCCTGTACTCAAATACCTATACAGGGGTAGTTCTCGACTTACGAGCGGTCAGTTAGCGGCCATTCAGAGTTTCGACAGACCTCTCCCGGGCTACTTATTTGAGGCTCTGATGGCTGTCCCCCCATCCCGATCCCCCCCACCCCAAAGTCATGTGATCACCTAAAGACGACCCAGTTGCCAAGCACCCAACTTTTGATCACGTGAACGTGGAGATGCCGCAACGGTCATAAGTGTGAAAAATCGGTCCTAAGTCCCCTTTTCCCCCAGTGCTGTTGCAACTCTGAACAGCCACTAAATGAACGGATGTAAGTCGAGAACTTCCTGTACCGCGGGGCGGGGGGGGGAGCCATTATTTAATTTAATTTAATTTAATAATATTTCTATACCGCCCTTCTCCCTAAGGACTCAGGGCGGTTTACAGGGCAAGAATAAAATACAGAGTTACAAATATTAAAAGGAAATTAAATAATTGCCCGATTTTAAAACAATTAATATATTACAATTATAAAACCCCAAGATAATAAAAAAAACAAAAAAAAACAGCCGAGCAAACCAGTATTGCAAAGCCAGATTTTTCCTTCAAATCCAGCTGTGAATCCAGCTGTGGCCGGCTTAAGTTTTTCTTCCTGCTCAAATCCCCTGGCCCGCTTTTCTTTTGTGGAGACCCCCGGGTAGGTGGGCTTTAGCTCAAATGGCTGCAAATTGGATCTGGCAGCGGTTGTTAAAGCGGGACCCCCAGGTGGCAAACGTATTTCCCCCCCCCCCCCAGCTGCCAGTTAAACCCTCAATATGCTGCATGCTAAGCAGGGAACACAAACACACTTGGGACGTAGAAGCGGGAAAGCCTGGTGTTTGTGTGTGTGTGTTTGTGCACGTGTGTGCATGCGTGCAGCTCTTAACACACTCCTGACGTGCTCAAGCGAAACCTTGCCTCTTCTCTCCCCCCCTCCCCCCAGGTGAAGGACGAAGACAAAGTTTTAGCCGTGAAAAAAACTGGGAAGGAGGAGGGTCCCGTAAGTGCATTTGTGTCTAAGTGTGACTTTAGCCCAATTTAGGCCAGCCTGTAGGTCACAATAAGTTGGGGGTCAGGCGGGCCCTGGCCAGGTGTGATTTTAGACACACAAGGAGTTGGTCTCCGGTGCAGAAGCTGTCAGCATATATGCAAAACAACATCATCATCACCATAACAACAGCGACAACAACAACAATAAGGAGAATAAGGATAAGGATGATAATAACAGCAACAACAATAACCACAACAGTAACAATAAGAATATGGATAAGGATGATGATGATAATGATAATAATAATGACAATAAGGATAATCATAAGGATGATAATAATGACAATAAGAATAATGATAAGTATGATAATAATGACAAGGATAATGATAAGGATGATAACAATAACAATAATAAGGATGATAATGACAATAAAGATGATGCTAACAATAACAACAATAACAATAATAAGGATGATAACAATGACAGTAAGGATAATGATAAGGATGATAATGATAAGAATAAGGATAATAATAATGACAATAAGAATAATGATAAGAATGATAACAATAATGACAAGAATAATGATAAGGATGATAACAACAATAACAATAATAAGGATGATAATGACAATAAAGATGATGCTAACAATAACAACAATAACAATAATAAGGATGATAATAATGACAGTAAGGATAATGATAAGGATGATAATGATAAGAATAAGGATAATAATGACAAATAAGAATAATGATAAGAATGATAACAATAATGACAAGGATAATGATAAGGATGATAACAGCAATAACAATAATAAGAGGATGATAATGACAATAAGGATAATGATAAGGATGATAATGATAAGAATAAGGATAATAATAATGACAATAAGGATAATGATAAGGATGATAATGACGAATAATAAGGATAAGAATGATAACAATAATGACAATAAGGATAATGATAAGGATGATAATAACAACAACAATAACAAGGATGATAATGACAAGATGATAAGGATGATAATAACAGCAATAACAATAATAGGATGATAATAATGACAATAAGGATAATGATAAGGATGATAAAAATGATAAGAATAAGGATAATAATAATGACAAGGATGATGATAAGGATGATAAACAATAACAACTAATAATGACAATAAGGATAATTAATAACCAATAATAATGACAAGGATAATGATAAGGATGATAATAACAACAATAATAATGACAAGGATAAGGATAACAGCAATAATAATGACAATAAAGATAATAAAACCAATAATAACAACAGTTACAGTAATAGTAATGTCAAGGACCCCTCCGGTCCTTGACCGCATTGTTAAGCGACCACTGTTCAGTTATTAAGTGAAACAATGGCTTTCTGTGGCAGGGGACCCCAATTCTGTGGCACCGGGCCCCGACACGCCAAAAACTGGTCCACACAAACAAGCAAAGTCCCCTCCGTGGGATGCAGGCGTCACACGAACCACGGAAAATACACTTTCCATGGAACCGGTCTCCGGTGCCCGAAAACTTGAAGGGCGCTTTTTTTTGGCGGTGTTTTCCCCGAAAATCAATAATAAATACCAGTTTGCGGCAAAAAAAAAATGTCCTAAAACCCAGTTACATGGCTGCGGGACGCTATAATTGGCTGTAAATGCAGGCTGGTTTACCCGGTGCCCAAGAAGTGCCGTGAGGATAATGGCTGGAATTTTGAAACTGGCTCCGGAGAAGCTCCAGTGAGGCTAGTCAGAACTTTGAACGGTCACTAAGGGATGGGTCATAAGTTGAGGACTACATGTAAGGGGCTTCCTGGCTGTGGTTTGATAGTTTTTTTAGCTAGGGTAGAGTCTGGGGGAGCCACCTGGGGGGTGGGTGGGTCTTAGGCCATGCCGATCTGGGGTCTAAGCCTTGGAAGGTCCTTGTGGGGTGGGGGGAGGGGTGCTTTGTGGTTTCAACTACTTGTAACACATTTAGGGGGGGTCCTTGGGGCTCTCCGAGGCGGGTGGTTTTCTTGGAGCTGTGGAGGAGGGGAAGGATGAGGAGGAGAACTGTGGGGTCCTCGGTGCCCTCTGACCTTGGTTGTTTTCTTGCAGACGTTTCGTGACCCAGCTAGGTAGCATCATCAGTGATAGAAGTGGGGGGAGAGGAGGAGGAGGAGGACTGTGGGGTCCTTGATGCCCTCTGAGCTTTGTTGTTTCCTTGCAGACGTTTCATGACCCAGCTAGGGAACCTCCTCAGTGCTAGAAGGGAGTGAGGTTTGCGAGGAGGAGGAGGAGGAGGACTGTGGGGTCCTCGGTGCCCTCTGAGCTTGGTAATTGGCTTGTAGACGTTTCATGACCCAGCTAGGGAACCTCCTCAGGGCTGGAAGGGCGGGGATGTTGTTCTCTGTTTATAGGCATGTGTCTTGCCCTCTCAGTGTTGCTCTGAGTCTCGTTCTCTTCTGGGTAGTTCCTTCATTAGGCTGTTGTTTGCTGTATATCAACAGGGAGGAAACCCCACTCCTTTCCAGTACTGATGACGTTACCTAGTTGGGTCACAAAACGTCTGCAAGAAAACAGCCAAGCTCAGAGAGCACAAAAGATTCCCACAGTCCTCCTTCCTCCCTTCCTTCCTTCCTTCCTTCCTTCCTTCCTTCCTTCCTTCCTTCCTTCCTTCCTTCCTTCCTTCCTTCCTCTCTCCCTCCCTTCTTCTCTTCTCTTCTCTTCTCTTCTCTTCTCTTCTCTTCTCTTCTCTTCTCTTCTCTTCTCTCCTCTCCTCTCCTCTCCTCTCCTCTCCTCTCCTCTCCTCTCCTCTCCTCTCCTCTCCTCTCCTCTCCTCTCCTTTCTTCTCTCCTCTCCTTTCTTCTCTCCTCTCCTTTCTTCTCTCCTCTCCTCTCCTCTCCTCTCCTCTCCTCTCCTCTCCTCTCCTCTCCTCTCCTCTCCTCTCCTTTCTTCTCTCCTCTCCTTTCTTCTCTCCTCTCCTCTCCTCTCCTCTCCTCTCCTCTCCTCTCCTCTCCTCTCCTCTCCTCTCCTCTCCTCTCCTCTTCTCTTCTCTTCTCTCACTGATAATGGGTCACGAAACGTCTGCAAGAAAACCGCCCAGCTCAGAGAGCACCAAGGACCCCATAGCCCTCCTCCTCCTCCTCCCCCCCTTTTTTATTGAAAACTATTATAGTACTTTTTTTTAAAAAAAGAAAAGCTCCTTCCCTCCCCCTCCCCTCCCCCTCCCTTCCCCTCCCCCCCCCCACTTCCCAGAGCTGAATACAGGGTATAAACTTTACAAACTTAAACTGAAATATGCTAACATACAAAAATAAAACATTAAATTCTATCGCACTTTAACTCTCCTTAAACATAACTATATTACTATCAAATAACAAATAACTAATAATAAATCGTATAAAACCAATATTTATTCAAATGCTAAATGAAACTTTTTAGTCCCATATTTATTCTGAATATATTCGATCCATCTTCTCCATTCCACAATATATCTCTGTTGCAATTGGTCTTTCAAATATGCTGAAATCTTTGCCATTTCCGCCAAATTAGAAACTTTCAGAGTCCACTCTTCTATAGTAGGCAGTTCCTCCTTCTTCCAATATTGCGCTACTAAAAGTCTTACTGCCGTAATTAAATTCAACATCAATCATTTATTTATTTATTTATTTATTTATTTATTTATTTATTTATTTATTTATTTATTTATTTATTTATTTATTTATTTATTATTGGGACTTATATGCCGCCCTATCTCCCGAAGGACTCAGGGCGGCTAACAACAATAACATATAATAAATACAGAAGTTAAGATAAAATTAAAATGAAAGGCCTCTGTACAATAAATTAAAATTAAAATAAATTAAAAATTAGAGTTAAAAATTAAAAACATAATTAAATACGTTGCATCCTCACAGCCACACCTCCAACATTTAGGCTGACAGTTCGGATACGTACTTGCTAATTTTTTGGGGTCTAAGTGCCACCTATAAAACATTTTATAAAAATTCTCTCTTAAGTTTTGAGCCTGTGTAAATTTTACATTTCTGACCCAAATCTTTTCCCAAGTATCCATTGTTATAACCTCCTGAAAATTCTGGGCCCACTTTATCATACAATCTTTGACAAGTTCCGTTTCTGAGTCAATTTCTATCAATGCATTATATATCCTTTTTATATGTGCTTGACCTTGATCTCTAATTTGTTTTACCAAATTCCCATCAGTTATCGAAAAACCAACTTTCTGATCTTCTTTCCACCTTGCTTGTAACTGCCCATACTGAAACCAAGTTTGCACCATCTTTTCTTCTTTTAAAATATTATATGGCTTTAATTGCCATACATTCCTTTCCATCCTTAAAATTTCTTTGTATGTAGTCTCATCATGTTTAAATCCAACATTTATATTTTCTATTGCATGCTTAGGTATTGCCCAAATTGGTATTTTGTAATTTAACTTATGTCTATATTTTTTCCATACTCGCAACAGAGCATACCTTAATGTATGTATCTTAAACACATTATCCACCTTCTTATCATACAATATTTATTTATTTATTTATTTATTTATTTATTTATTTATTTATTTATTTATTACTTACATTTTTATACCGCCCTTCTCCCGAAGGACTCAGGGCGGTGTACAGGGCAATAAATATAAAAACGGAATACAAAAGTTAAAAAACAATTAAATAATTATGCCCAAATTTAAAACAGAATTAAAACATATTAAAACCCCAACCCTAACCCATCAAACCAGGTCAGATTGCTCGAAATAAATATGTATGCCAACCAAATAACAAATCATAACCCTCAAGATTTAATAGCCCTTATAGCACTGATGACGTTCCCTAGTTGGGTCACAAAACGGCTGCCTTTATTTATTTATTTATTTATTTATTTATTTATTTATTTATTTATTTATTTATTTATTTATTTATTTATTTATTTATTTATTTATTTATGGGATTTATATCCCGCCCTATCTCCCGAGGGACTCAGGGCGGCTAACAACAACAAAACTTAAAGGTCTCTGTACAGTAAATTAAAAATAAAAATTTGAAGTAAATTAAAATAAATTAAAGAATAGAGTTAGAGTTGTAAACAGTAACTCCCCCCGTAGCTCAAGAGAGCCCCCAACACCCTACAGTTGAACCCTGACCTATGGATCTCCCCTTCTTTGTCTTTGTGACTCTAGTCAGACTCCCCGGTCGCAGAAACGGAAGCGTCCCGCCATCTCCAGAGCCCCGAGCCCCCCAAACGCTCGGGCAAGGCGAAGAGTCCGGACCCCCAGATCAACGGGGAGGCCCAGCCATCCAGCCACGCTGTGAACGGCCTGGAGGGCCCCCCCACAGCCGTCTCGGAGCCTCCGCCCGGCAACCCCGGCGAGGACGCCCACGGCCTCTCCCGAACGAAAGCAGCCCAGGCTGTGCGCAGCCTGGTGCACAAAGCGCTTCCTGGGGACGATGCTAAAGGCGCCAAGGAGCCCCCCAAGCCTCCCCGGGGACCCCAGCCGGGCAAAAAGCAGGAGAAGGCCCCCCGCAGGGTCCTCTCCCCACCCCCCCGCCTGTTGTCTCCCCCTCCTCGGCCCTCGGCGGCCCCGAAGACCCAGCCCAGGGAGGCGGCCCTGAAGGATGACCTCTCCGTGGGGCTGAAAAGCCTGATGTCCAGGGCCAAGAGCCGGGAGCACCGGCCCCACTCCCGGCAACAGCAGCGGGGGAAGAAAGAGGAGGTGCCCCCCCCTGAGAAGACGCAGCCCCCACCCCTTCCAGAAGGGAAGCCCTCCGAGGCCCAGAGCCCCCCGGAGGCTTGGCCACCGTCCGAAGGCCTGGCAAAGCCACCCGCCCAGGAAGCCGGTCCTGCCAGCCAGGTACCAGGGCGCACGGCACGGGCTTTGGGGTGGGCTTGGGGAGCGGGGCAGCGAACCCCCCCTCCCCCCATGGCATGTGATTTGTCCTTCCTTTAGGGCGCGGGTGGGGAACCATGGGCCTTGGAGGACTAGTGGAATCGGCTCCCAGAATCCTGGACTTCAGCTCCCAGAATTTCCGAGCTGGCCATGGACTTCATCTCCTAGAATTTCTGAGCCAGGCATGGGCTTTGGCTCCCAGAATTCCCGAGCCAGCCATGGACTTCAGATCCCAGAATTCCCGAGCTAGGCATGGACGTCAGCTCCCAGAATTCCCGAGCTGGCCATGGACTTCAGCTCCCAGAATTCCCGAGCCAGCCACGGACTTCGGCTCCCAGAATTCCTGATTTGGCCATGCTCAGCCATGCTGGCTCAGGAATTCTGGGAGTTGAAGTCCACAAGTCCTCCAAGGCCCCTGGTTCCCCACTCCTGCTTTAGGGAGACAGGTGACGGGTGTGATTGACAGGTAGGTTCCTCATGCATGCTGCTCTTTTGCTGTGCCAAAGCCCTGTCGAGCGTGCCCACTTCTCTCCCTCGGCATTTGCCCCCCGTGCCAGCTCCAGTGGGTGGCCCTTTTAGTTAAAGTCCCGGCAGTCCTCGGCTTACGGCCACACCTGAGCCCAAAAATCTTCGCTGCGAAGCAAGACGCTTGCTAAGGGAGTTTTGCCCCCTTTTACGACCTTTCCTCCTGCAGTCGTTAAGTGAGTTGCTGAATTTTGATGGTGCGTCCACGGGGATGCTGCAACGGTCCTTTTTTCCCAGTGCTGTTGTAACTTTGAACGGTCGCTAAACGAATAGCTGTAAGTCAGCCTGTAGTGGGGATACGGGACTCTTTGCGCAGGGCTTGCCGAGGGCTTGCTAAATGTCCGCACCGCAACATCTGCTCCCCTCCTTCCACACAGCACGTGAAGGGAGTGTGCACTGAGCTTTTCCGTGCAAGTGTTCACAATGGGTGTGCACGCGCGTGTGTGTGTGTGTGTGTGAGCACAGCTGCATGTAGGCTGCATCCCCCCACCCCCGGGCCTCTCGAGGCGTAATTTGACTCGAATTTGCTTCTTTCTGTCTGTGGCTCCTTCCAAGGAGACGTCCCCATCCGCCCAGCCCGAAGACGAGCCGCCACCTTCCCCGGCCGCTGGAGAGGTGCCTAAGCAGGTGTGTTGTGGGTGCGAAATGCAGCGTATAGAAAGACTTTTGCGGCTCTCTTGTGCGCCTTGCCCTTGCAGGCTGAGAGTTGTGCTCAGGCTGGCCGGAGGTTTCACCAGTGGTGGTGGGATTCAAATAGGTGACCAGCCAGTTCTCTGTCTGGCGGCCGCTTCCGGAAGTCCGTTCTGGGCCTGGGCCAGAAAAAATTAGCTACCGGTTCTGTCAAAGTGGTGCCAATTGGCTGAATCCCACCACTGGATCTGATAGATTAGATCTGATAGATAGATAGATAGATAGATAGATAGATAGATAGATAGATAGATAGATAGAGGATAGATAGATAGATAGATAGATAGATAGATAGATAGATAGATAGATAGATAGATAGATAGAGCTGAGAGAGAGAGAGAGAGAAAGAGATAAATAGATTAGATAGATAGATAGATAGATAGATAGATAGATAGATAGATAGATAGATAGCTAGAGGATAGATAGATAGATAGATAGATAGATAGATAGATAGATAGATAGATAAGATAGATAGATAGAGCTGAGAGAGAGAGAGGAAGAGAGATAAATAGATAGATAGAGCTGAGAGAGAGAAAGAGATAAATAGATAAGATAGATAGATAGATAAGATAGATAGATAGATAGATAGATAGATAGATAAATAGATAGAGCTGAGAGAGAGAGAGAGAGAGATAAATAGATAAGATAGATAGATAGATAGATAGATAGATAGATAGATAGATGATAGATAGATAGATAAGATAGATTGATAGAAAGAGAGATTAGATAGAGATTAGGTAGGTAGATAGATAGAGATAGAGATATTAGATAGAGATTAGGTAGGTAGGTAGATAGAAAGAGAGAGATTAGATAGATAGAGATTAGATAGGTAGATGATAGATAGATAGATAGATAGATAGATAGATAGATAGATAGATAGATAGATAAAGAGATAGATAGATAAAGAGATAGAGAGATAGATAGATAGAGATAGATAATTAGATAGGCAGATAGGTATGATAGGTATAGATATGATAGGTAGGTAGGTAGAGAGAGAGAGAGAGAGATTAGATAGAGATTAGATAGGTGGGTAGATAGATAGGTAGAGAGATTGATAGAGAGAGAGATAATTAGATAGGCAGATAGGTATGATAGGTATAGATATGATAGGTAAGTAGGTAGATAGAGATAGAGAGAGATTAGATAGAGATTAGGTAGGTAGTTAGATAGATAGATAGAGAGAGAGAGAGAGAGAGATTAGATAGATAATTAGGCAAATAGGTATGATGGGTATTATAGATATGATAGGTAGGGAGAGATAGAGAGAGATTAGATAGGTAGGTAGGTAAATATGGTAGATATATATAGATATAGGTAGATGGGTAGATAGGTATGATATGATAGGTAGGTAGGTAGATAGATAGATAGATAGATAGATAGATAGATAGATAGATAGATAGATATGATAAGTGGTGGGATTCAAATAGGTGAACAACCGGTTCTCTGTCTGGGTGCCGCTTCCGGAAATCCATTCTCAGCCCAGGCCTCAAAAAAATTAGCTACCGGTTCTGCCGAAGTGGCACGAACCGTCCGAATCTCATCGCTGGGTTTGAGCCCTATCATCCTGTGCTCCCTGATCCAAAGAAGCGAGGAAACTGCTTGGTTTCGGGGATCCACCCTTCGTCTTCGAGAGAGAGCCCACGGCATATCTTGCAATTGCTGCGAGATTACGGCGAACGCCGAATTCCCATTTCACCTCTGAGCTGGCTTGTTTTTCTCGCAGACGTTTCAGGACCCAACTAGGGAACATCATCAGGGCTAGCAAGGAGTGGGTTTTTTTGGGGGGCTGTCGGTTGATATTCAGCTTAGGTTGCTGTCAGAATATAAACCGACACTCCTTGCTAGCGCTGATGATGTTCCCTAAGTTGGGTCCTGAAACATCTGCGAGAAAACCAGCCAGCTCAGAGACCACCCAGGGCCCCTCATTGTTCTGTACCAGCCTGCTACCGGCCCTGCAGAAAAGGCAGGGACAACCCCTTTTACAAGAAGGCAAGAGGCTGGAATTAAGCCTGCCAAATTTATTAACATAAAACGGAGCAAAACAAGACACGAACCATGAAACAGGAGCTATTCAAGCGGTTGCCTTCAGCAAACCAGCCCTCCCACGCATTCCCCCTTAAATACAGTTCAGGGCGTGGCTTCTCTCTGCCTCCTTCCGAGGAGCCCCATTGCCTTCCTCTGTTTACTCCTGATTGACTGCCTCCTGCGTCGGGCGTCCTTGAACAGGGCCAGCTGTGGGTCATTTTCATCCACGCTGTCAGGCTCACACAGCTGGGTCTCCGTCGTGACCAGGTGGGAGGGGCCTGGCTGAGGGCTCTCATCAGCAAGATCTTCAACACCCCCCCTCCTCCTCCTCTGAGTCGTCTGACCCAACTGCCGAACCCACAGGCTGACCCTGAATCACAACACTCATGTCAACCCCGCCTGACAAATATTCACCTTCATTGGTCCCGTTTACCCAGAAAAGTTCCCTTTTCAGACAAACATCCAACTTGAAAGAAGACAATCACGCTCTCCCTGGCCTGGCATGCCTTGTTTTTATTTTTAATTTTTTTTAAATCCCATTTATATCCCGCCCTTCTCCGAAGACTCAGGGCGGCTTACAATTTAAGCACAAACCAATGTGCTTAGCAATAGCCTTCATTCTGTGCATATGCGCCTGCTTATTAGGGCTTTCGCCCCCCCCCCCCCAAGCGGCATTATTACAAAGTCAGCTTAATTGCCCCCAACAATCTGGGTTTTTGCCATCCCCTCTTTGTTTGAGGAGATGCTGATCACAGAGAGAAGCAACCTGGAGGACGGAGAACCTCCTTAGACAGTGGTCCTCAAAGCTGTCGAAGCCTCTCTTGAACGGCTCTTTTTTTGGGGGGGGGCTGCCCCTCTGCTTGTGCCCTGCTGGGCTAACTCCGTCTTTTTCAACCGTGGCAACTTGAAGAGTCTTAAAGGAAATCAACTCAGTCCTTGGGTAGGATCGACACTGAGGCTGAAGCTCAAATGCTTTGAAGACTAATGCAGGGGTCCCCAACCCTTGGACTCTGGCCAGTTGTCAACCGGGCTGCGTGGCAGCGGGCGGAGCCACGCGTGCGTGCACGCAGTTTGACTTGCGTGAGCCGCAGGGCGGCGAGCGTGCCCACGTGTGCAGCTCAACTTGCGCGAGTCGAGCTGCCCGCCGGCCCACCGCTTGCAGACATCGAGCGGCACGCAGGTGTGCATGCGCGCCGGCCCACTGCTCATGCAGCCCGGTTACACACACACACACACACACACACACACACACACACCCTGCTGGGCTGCCAAGCCACAAACTTTGGGGACCCCTGAGCTAAGGAGAAGAGAAGGATTCCTTGGAAAGATGGAAGGGGAAGGGGATGGCAGAGGGAGGAGGGGAGAGGATTGTGCCATCACTATAGCGGGGATGGGTTTGGGCCGACTTCAGGAGACGGGGGAGGACAGGGTGGCCTGGCATGCAGTGGCCTGTGCGGGTCACAGAGAGTTGGACGTGACTTTATTGTGGGTGCCTCAACACTGGAAGTTTTTAAGAAGAGACTGGACAGCCCTTTGTCTGGAATGGCACAGGGGTTCCTGCCTGGGCAGGGGGGTTGGACTAGATGACCTCCCAGGTCCCTTCCGACTCTGTTACTCTGCTATTCTGTAATCCCAGATCAATTAATCGGTGAGATGACTTGCCACTAGAAGTCGTTGGCTGCTGCAACACTGGGAGGTTTTTTTTTTTTAAAGAAGAGATTGGATAACCCTTTGTCTGGAACGGTCCAGGGTGTCCTGCCTGAGCAGGGGGCTGGACTAGATGACCTCCCAGGTGCCTCCCGACTCTTCTTATGCTGTTATTCTTCTATACCACTTCGTGGTGCTTGACAGCCCTCTGTGAGCGGTTTTGCAGCGTCAGCATATTTGCCCCCAACAATCTGGGTCCTCCTTTTACTGACCTCGGGCCGCGCCGCCGCGGCCCCTAAAGCAACTGAAGGACTACAACAGCGAGTCTTGAAGAAAACTTTCTGGGTGGACTTTTGACTCCCAGAATCCTGAGGGACCAAAAGATCAGTATTTCTCAAGGGTGGCAACTTTGAAATGGGTAGAGCGCAGGTCCCAGAATTCCCCAGCCAGCCGTTCTGCGAGTTGAAGTCCACCCACTTGCAAGTTCCCAAGGTTGTGAGAACGCCGATATTGCCGGCTGCGTATTGCTCGGATGGTGCTCGGGGAGGGTTTTGTAACGCAGCTGCCTTCCCTCGTTTGTCTCGTTTTATGAGGGTCCCGTTGCAAATCCTGCTCTGCGGCCCTCGGCGCTCACTGAGCTGGGCGGTTTTCCTTGCAGACGTTTCATGACCCAACTAGGGAACATCTTCAGTGTAGGAAGGAAGGAAGGAAGGAAGGAAGGAAGGAAGGAAGGAAGGAAGGAAGGAAGGAAGGAAGGAAGGACGGACTGTGGGGTCCTTGGTGCTCTCTGAGCTGGGCGGTTTTCTTGCAGACGTTTCATGACCCAACTAGGGAACATCATCAGTGCAGGAAGGAAGGAAGGAAGGAAGGAAGGAAGGAAGGAAGGAAGGAAGGAAGGAAGGAAGGACGGACTGTGGGGTCCTGGGTGCTCTCTGAGCTGGTCGGTTTTCCTTGCAGAGGTTTCATGACCCAACTAGGGAACATCTTCAGTGCTAGAAGGGTGTGTGTGTGGGGGGCTTTGCTCTGTGTTTATGCACAAGTGGCTTGCCCGGTCAGTGTTGGTTGGAGTGTTGTTTTGTTCTTGGTAGTTTTTTGATTAGGTGTTGTTGATTGTAGCTCCTGTATGTAAAGAGAAAACAACTCCCACTCTCTCCTAGCCCTGATGATGTTCCCTAGTTGGGTCATGAAACGTCTGCAAGGAAAACCCCCCAGCTCAGAGAGCATCAAGGACCCCACAATCCTTTTTCCTCCTCCTCCTCCTCCTCTTCTTCCTCTTCCTCCTCCTCCTCCTCCTTCTCCTCCTCCTCCTCCTCCTCCTCCTCCTCTCCATAAACCCTACT
>NC_138202.1:360953612-361006112 GCF_964194415.1 Vipera berus
TTACATCAGATGGTTAGCTTCTAAATCATTACCTTGACAGTTTGCATGTAGTGTCCATGCACCGGTGGCTGCCTGCCTGTCTCGGGAGGATGGGCAATGCATGCTGCATGCTTCCCTCCCCCCCTCCTCCCAGTTCTGGATAACCTCTTTGGAAAGGTGAAGAAGAACCACGCCAACCAAAAGGCTGTCGGCCTCATTGTCAAACTCCCTTTTGTGTGTGTGTGTGTGTGTGTGTGTGTGTTTGTGTGATTGTGTTAATCCACTAAATGACAAGCGGAGGGTGGACTGATGGAAAGAGTGTGTAAAGTGGGACCAGAGAAAGAGAGCAGTCATGCACCGTTGTGACACCGAGAAGGGATTGGTGCCCTGCGGTGTCTTTATTGTCAAAGCACAGGTAGTCCTCGACTTAACGACCGCATTTCAGCCCAACATTTCTCCTGGTAAGTGGGACATTTCAGTGAGCTTGGCCCCGCGTTACGACCCCATTGCTAAGCAAGTCACCCCCGTCGATAAGTCAGTCACCCGGTCGTTAAGCGAATCCAGCTTCCCCCCTTGACTTTGCTTGTCGGAAGGCCGCAAAAGGGATGCCGTGAAACCCCCGGGCGCACCGTAACTGTTGTAAATACGAGTCAGTGGCCAAGCGTCTGAATTTTAATGGCGCGACCCACGAGGAGGCTGCGACAGTCGTAACTGGGAAAAAAAAACGGGTCCCAAGTCACGTTTTTCAGCGCCGCTGTAACTTTGAGCGGTCACTAAACGGAATGTTGCAAGTCGGGGACTTTCCGCGAAGGGTGCGCCGGTAACATCTCCCCCTCTGTTCCCCAACCCGCAACGACAGGCCAAGACGGAGGAGCAAATCGCCGCCGAGGAGGCCTGGTACGAGACGGAGAAGGTGTGGCTGGTTCACAAAGATGGCTTCTCGCTGGGTGAGTGAGGGGCCCCGAGAGAGCGGGGGAGGGGGGCTGTCTTTGGGGAGCCCCCTGGGCGCACCTAGCGCCACATAACTTCTTGTTTGCATTTTTGGTGGGGTTACAGAGCTTTGGAAGGTGAGCCGGGCGGGTTAGTTTCCACCCTGCGGTGACAGGACAGACGGCCTTTGAAACATCTGGAAATGATCCTGTGGGTCAGAGGGAGGGTGGGGGAGGGGGAATCAGCCCGGTGAAAATTGGAGTTATTTGGGGTCCTTGGTGCTTCCACAGCTTGGTGGTCTTCGGCACTGACGGATGATGTTCCCTAGTTGGGTCATGAAACGTCTGCAGGAAAACCACCCAGCTCAGAGAGCACCAAGGACCCCACAGCCGCCCTCCTCCTCCTCCTCCTCCTCCCTTCTAGCACTGATAATGTTCCCAAGCTGGGTCATGAAATGTCTGCAGGAAAACCACCAAACAGAGAGCACCAGGGACCCCACAGTCCATTTCCTCCTCCTCCTCCTCCTCCTCCTCCTCCTCCTCCTCCTCCTCCTCCTCCCCCCTTCTAGCACTGATGATGTTCCCTAGCTGGGTCATGAAACGTCTGCAAGGAAAACCACCCAGGTCAGAGAGCACCAAGGACCACACAGTTGTCTTCCTCCTCCTCCTCCTCCTCCTCCTCCTCCTCCTCCTCCTCCTCTCCGTTGAACCCTGAGCTACAAATACAGGCAGTCTTCGACTTACGACCACAGTGGAGCCCAAAATGTCTGTTTGCTACGTGAGACGTTTATTACGTGAATTTTTCCCCCTTTGATGACCTTTCTTGACACAGTCCTTAAGTGAATCCCTGCAGGTCTTAAATTAGTCACGTGGTTGTTAAGTGACCCTGGCTTCCCCCTTGACTTCGCTTGTCGGAAGGTCACAAAAGGGGATCACCTGGCCCTGCAACTCTCGTGTGAGTCAGTTGCCACGTTTTGTTCCCGTGACCACGGGGGGTGTTGCGACGGTCGTTGAGTATGAAAAGCTGTCATAGCTGGCTTTAAATGGTCAGTAAGTGAACTTTGTAAGTCAAGGACTGTCTTTATTGTCATCTAAATTTAAAAAAAATTGTTATCTCCCTGTGGAATTAAGGGTGCCCCAAATCTTTTTTTTTAAAATACAGATAATCCTCTTTCCTACCTGAGCAGGGGTTGGGCTAGATGACCTCCAAGGTCCCTTCCAACTTTATTATTATTATTATTATTACTTCCCCTTACAACAATTCACTTAGTGACCATTCAACAGCAGTGAAACAATGTGACTTGGGACCATTTGTCACACTTAACAACCGTCGCAGCCTCTGATCACGGGATCAGAATTGGGATGTTTGGCAACTAACTCACATGACGGTCGCAGCGTCCGGGGTGTGTGTGTGTGTGTGTGTGTGTGTGTGTGTGTGTGTGTGTGTGTGTGCCGATCCTCTTTTGCGACCTTCCGACCAGCAAAAGTCGACGGGGGAAGCAAGATTCACTTTGCAGCTGTGTGACTCATTTAACAACGCTTCACAACGGCGTCAAGAAAAGCCGTAACGTGGGGCAAAGCTGACTTATCCCATTTCTTCACAGAGCAGCAGAAACCTCGGTTTTCATTGTTAAGTCGAGGAATTACTCCCTGGAGTAATTAATTTCATTAAACAATTATATTTTGCAACCGTGAAAACCAAGGCAGACTTTTAAAAGTTGTTTAAAAAATTGGAAGCACAGAAAGAGGGGTTCGACTTTTTCTTTTTCTGCGTCTGACTTTTTGTTGCTTTAGGACAGGGGTCTTCCAACGTGGCCCTTTTTATGACTTATGGACTTCAACTCCCAGAATTCCTCAGCCAGGCACGCAGCCTGTCTTAAAGCATCCTGGCTGAGGAATTCTGGGAGTTGAAGTCCGCCAGTCCTAAAAGGGCCACGTTGGAAGACCCCTCCCTGTCTTAAAGCATCCTGGCTGAGGAATTCTGGGAGTTGAAGTCCACCAGTCCTAAAAGGGCCACGTTGGAAGACCCCTGTCTTAAAGCATCCTGGCTGAGGAATTCTGGGAGTTGAAGTCCGCAAGTCCTAAAAGGGCCATGTTGGAAGACCTCTGCTTTAGGATGTGGTGCTAGTTTTGCGTACGGGTGTCTGTCTGTGTGTGTGTGCCTATCTCTGTCTCTGTGTCTGTGTCTGTGTGTGTTTGGGCCAGTAGGTGGCAGCAGAGCCCCGTTGGTGAGCCAGAGGTGGGTGGGCTTATCTGGGGGAGGGTCTGTCTGGCTTGACCAGTGGGAATTCATGTCCCCTTCTCTTATTCCCAGCAAGCCAGCTAAAGTCGGACGCTGCCGGCGCCTTACCGGAGGGGAAGGTCAAAGTGAAACTGGACTACGATGGGGCCGTTCTGGAAGTGGACGAAGATGACATTGAAAAGGTAGGAGGGGGAAGGTGGGCCGGGGGTCCCAAAAGGGATGCTGAGACGCTAGAAAGAGCGCCGAGCAGAGCAACGAATATGATTAGGCGACTGGAAGGCTAAAACATATCAGGAACGGTTGCTGGAATTGGGTCTGTCCAGTTTAATGAAAAGAAGGACGAGGGGGGACAGGATAGCAGTCTTCCAGTATCTCAGGGGCTGCCCCAAAGAAGAGGGAGTCAAGCTATTCTCCAAAGCACCTGAAAGCAGGACAAGAAGGAACGGATAGAAACTAGTCAAGGAGAGAAGCAACCTGGAACTAAGGAGGAAATTTCTGACAGTGGTCACCATGATGTAAAAGAAGATGCTGAGACTCTAGAAAGAGTGCAGAGAAGAAAGACAACGAAGATTTGAGGGGACCGGAGGATAAGTCATACGAAGAACGGTTGCAGGAGTTGGGTGGGTCTAGTTTAATGAAGAGAAGGGCGACAGCAGCAGCGTTGCAGTATTTGAGGGGCTGCCCCAAAGAAGAAGGGGGTCCACCTATGCTGCAAAGCCCCTGAAGGCAGGACAAGAAGCCATGGATGGTAACTAATCAAGGAGAGAAGCAACCTAGAGCTAAGGAGAAACTTCCTGACAGTGAGAAAAATTAACCAGTGGAACTCCTTGCCTCCAGAAGCTGTGAAGGCTCCAACACTGGAAGGTTTTTAAGAAGACACTGGACAGCCACTTGTCTGGAATGGTATAGGGTTTCCTGCCTGAGCTGGGGGTTGGACTAGATGACCTCCAAGGTCCCTTCCAACTTTATATATTATTATTATTATAATTAACCAGTGGAACAGCTTGTCACCAGAAGTCGTGGGTGCTCCAACACTGGAGGTTTTTAAGAAGAGGCTAGACAGTTGCATGTCTGAGATAGTATAAGGTTTCCTGCCTGAGCAGGGGGTTGGACTCGAAGACCTCCAAGGTCCCTTCCATCTCTATGATTCTGAGTCCACCTATCTTAAACACATGCTGGCTGAGGAATTCTGGGTGTTGAAGTTAGAGGGAGATCCAAGCTGGAACTAAGGAGGAATTTCCTGACGGCGAGGACAATTAATCAGTGGAACCACCTGCCACTAGAAGTTGCGGGTGCTCCGTCATAGGAGGCTTTCAAGATTGGGCAACAATTTGCCCCGAATGGGGTGTAGGGTCTCCTGCCTTGGGAATAGGTTGGGACTAGAAGACCTCTTGAAACCCCTTCCAGCCCTATGGTTTTATTATCCTGCGGCAACGGCTGTGCCTGGTCCAGTCCAAACTAACTTTTCTTTTTTTTCTTCCGAATCTCTTCTTTGATCAGGCGAATCCTCCATCCTACGACCGATTGGAGGACCTGGCTAACCTGGTCTACCTCAATGAGTCCAGCGCCTTGCACACACTTCGTCAGCGCTATGGCGGGAACCTCATCCACACCTACGCCGGCCCCAACCTGGTGGTCATCAACCCGCTCAGCTCTCCATCCATCTACTCCGAGAAGGTGGGTGTATATCCGGCGTCGTCCAACTTGGCCCTTTGATGGCTTGTGGACTTCAACTCTCAGAATTCCTCAGCCAGGCATGCATGACTGAGGAATTCTGGGAGTTGAAGTCCTCAAGCAGGGGTCTTCCAACTTGGCCCTTTGATGACTTGTGGACTTCGACTCCCAGAATTCCTCAGCCAGGCATGCTGGCTGAGGAATTCTGGGAGTTGAAGTCCGCTAGTCCTAAAAGGGCCAAGTTGGAAGACCTCTGTCTTAAAGCATCCTGGCTGAGGAATTCTGGGAGTTGAAGTCTACAAGTCATCAAAGGGCCAAATTGGAAGACCTCTGTCTTAAAGCATCCTGGCTGAGGAATTCTGGGAGTTGAAGTCCACAAGTCCTAAAAGGGCCAGGTTGGAAGACCCCTGTTTTAAAGCATCCTGGCTGAGGAATTCTGGGAGTTGAAGTCCCCAAGTCCTAAAAGGGCCAGGTTGGAAGACCCCTGTCTTAAAGCATCCTGGCTGAGGAATTCTGGGAGTTGAAGTCCACAAGTCATCAAAGGGCCAAGTGGGAAGACCCCTGTCTTAAAGCATCCTGGCTGAGGAATTCTGGGAGTTGAAGTCCACAAGTCCTAAAAGGGCCAAGTGGGAAGACCCCTGTCTTAAAGCATCCTGGCTGAGGAATTCTGGGAGTTGAAGTCCACAAGTCCTAAAAGGGCCAAGTGGGAAGACCCCTGTCTTAAAGCATCCTGGCTGAGGAATTCTGGGAGTTGAAGTCCACAAGTCCTAAAAGGGCCAAGTTGGAAGACCCCTGGTATATAGGGTGGCCCCAGAAGGACGCAACCCCAGCAGTCCTCAGCTTACGATCACAACCGAGTGCCGTATTTCCATCGCTAAGTGAGAGAGGTGTTAAGGGAGTTTTTGGCCCCATTTTAGGACCTTTCTCGCCCCCCCCTCTTGTTAAGTGAACCCCTGCAGTTGTTAAATGAGTAACCCGGTTGTTACTAATCTGGCTTCCTCCCATTGGCTTTGCTTGTGTGTAGGGCGTAGAAGGGGGGGGTCACGTGAGGCCGCTGGGCACACTGCGGCCGTCATAAATACGAATCAGTGGCCAAGCGTCCAGATTTTGATCCCGTGACCCACGGGGGAATGTTGCAACGGTTGCAAGTGTGAAGAACGGTCCCGAGTGGGCTTTTCTGGGTGGCGTTGTAGCTTTGGACGGTCACTAAATGAAGGGTCGTAACTGGAGGACCTGCCCCGGTTGCTTCCTGCAGGTGATGCACATGTTCAAGGGGTGCCGGAAGGAGGAGAGCTCCCCGCACGTCTACGCCCTGGCCCAGGCCGCCTACCGGGCCATGCTGATGAGCCGGCAGGACCAGGCCTTGCTCTTCCTGGGCAGCAGCGGCAGCGGCAAGACCACCAGCGCCCAGCACCTGGTCCAGTACCTGGCCACCATCGCCGGCAGCCCCGGCAGGGTCTTCTCAGGTGGGTCTCACACACACACACACACACACACACACACATACACACACACACACACACACAGAGGAACTGGACAGAGAACGGGTGGGTGTCCTTCCTTCCTTCCTTCCTTCCTTCTTTCCTTCCTTCCTTCCTTCCTTTCTTCTTTCTTTCTTTCTTTCTTTCTTTCTTTCTTTCTTTCTTTCTTTCTTTCTTTCTTTCTTTCTTTCTTTCTTTCTTTCTTTCTTTCTTTCTTTCTCTCTCCTCTCTCTATTCTCTCTCTCTCTCTCTTTCTTTCTTTCTCTTTCTTTCTCTCCCTCTCTCCGTCTCTCTCTCTCCTTTCTCTCTCTCTCTCTCTATTCTCTCCCTTCCTTCCTTCCTTCCTTTCTTTCTTTCTTTCTTTCTTTCTTTCTTTCTTTCTTTCTTTCTTTCTTTCTTTCTTTCTTTCTTTCTCTCTCCTCTCTCTATTCTCTCTCTCTCTCTCTTTCTTTCTTTCTTTCTTTCTTTCTCTCCCTCTCTCCCTCTCTCTCTCTCCTTTCTGTATCCCTCTCTATTCTCTCCTTTTCTTTCTTTCTTTCTTTCTTTCTTTCTTTCTTTCTTTCTTTCTTTCTTTCTTTCTTTCTTTCTTTCTTTCTTTCCCTCTCTCCGTCTCTCTCTCCTTTCTCTCTCTCCCTCTCTATTCTCTCCCTCTCTATTTCTCCTTCCTTCCTTCCCTCCCTCCCTCCCTCCCTCCCTCCCTCCCTCCCTCCCTTTCCTTCTTTCCTCCCTCCCACTCTCTTCCTTCCTCCCACTCTCTTCCTCCCTCCTTCCTTCTCCATCCCTCCATCCCTCCCTCTTCTTTCCTTCCTCCCTCCCTCTCGTCTTTCCTTCCTTCCTCCCTCCCTCCTTCCCTCTTAAAGGATGCTGGCTGGGGAATTCTGGGAGTCGAAGTCCCTAACTCTTAAAAGTAACCAAGATTGGACCCCTGCTCTAGACCCTCGCCACGGCCAGCGAGGGCGGAAGCATACTCTGTGCTGGAGCCAGACCTGTGCACGCGCACACACACACACACACAACACAGGCACACAGAGGCTAACCAGGCTGCGTGTTTTGCCCGCCTTCTGCCCCGGCAGTGGAGAAGTGGCAGGCCCTGTACACCATCCTGGAGGCCTTTGGGAACAGCAGCACAAGCCTGAACAGCAACGCCAGCCGCTTCTCCCAGATCATCTCGCTGGACTTCGACCAGGCCGGGCAGGTGGCCTCGGCCTCTGTGCAGGTGAGCCCGGGGCTCCTGGAGCTGTTCTTGTGGAGTGAGAACTGCAGAACAGGCAGCTCTTGCATTATGACCACCACTGAGCCCCAATAATAATAATAATAATTAATAATAATAATAGTAGTAGTAGTAGTAGTAGTAGTAGTAGTAGTAGTAGTAGTTGGAAGGGACCTTGGAGGTCTTCTAGTCCAACCCCCTACTCAGGCAGGAAACCCTGTACCATTTCAGACAAATGGCTGTCCAGTCTCTTCTTAAAAACCTCCAGTGTTGGAGCATTCACAGCTTCTGGAGGCAGGTCGTTCCACTGGTTAATTGTCCTCACTGTCAGGAAATTCCTCCTTAATTCCAGGTTGCTTCTCCTTGACTAGTTTCCATCCGTTGCTTCTTCTCCTGCTTCCAGGGGCTTTGGAGAAGAAGTTGACTGACCCCCCCCCCCTTCTTTGGGACAGACACCCCTCTTAAAGCAGACTGGATGGGGAATTGGGCGAGTGGCAGTCCACCCCTCTTAATGTGGGCAAGGTTCTGAAACCTTTTTCGAGCTTGACTGGCAGCCACCCGTCTTGTCTGGAAATGCTGCCGGGGTCAGAACCAGCATCTCCTACATCCACGTCATGTCAACCCAAGTCACCACCATCCACGGCTGAGGAGAAAGCAAACTGGGCCGCCATCAGAGGCTCCTGGTCCCACCAGGGGTGCCCACACCAAAAACCTACTTTTTCCATTGCTTTTTTTCAGACCATGCTGCTGGAGAAACTCCGCGTGGCCAAGCGTCCCTCCAACGAGGGCACCTTCAACGTCTTCTACTATCTCCTGGCCTGTCCGGACAACGCCTTGCGGTAAGGAGACTCTCGAGGTCTTGGCTTAGAATTTGGGGGGGGCCTCAAAAGTCAGGAGACCGAGTAGAGTGTCCCAGCTTGGCAGGAATGGGAACAACGGGTTCCTTTCCTGGGGTCTACCTCAGGGGTGGGCAATTAATTTTCCAGAATCCGGGACTTTTGCTGAAAGCCGACTCAGTGTGGCTGGGAAGATGCCTAGGCTCGCACGCAGAGAGATAGATAAATTGGGTGGGGGGGAAAGCTCAGTTGCCTTCAACATACAGGTTGTCCCCGACTTACGACCGCCGTTGAGCTAGAAATTTCTGCCGATAAGACATTTTTTGAGCACGTTTTGCCCCATTTTACCACTCTTTCCTGTCGCCATCTCACTCTTAAGCCTTCTCTTCATTAGACCAGCGATTGTCAAGCTAGTCCCTGCACTCGTTGAGTGACTCACACGGTCGTTAAAGCGAATCTGGCTTCCCCCTCAATGTTGTCAGGACGGTCGCAAAAGGGGGTCACGCGATCCCAGGATGCTTCGACCGTCGCAGATGCGTCTGAATTTTGATCACGTGACCACGGGGATGCTGCAAGGGTGGAAAGGGGCCGTCAGTCGTCTTTTTCCAGTGCCCTCGTAAGGCCGAACGGTCGCTAAACAAATGTCTATAAGCCGAGGACCCCCTGTAAAAGCAGCCCAGGCGGGCAGGGCAGGGATAGCCAAAGGGCCGGATGTCTGGTCAACCTGTGGCTTGCCGTGACCTCCTCTCCTCTTCCTCCTCTTTGCAGGACGGAGCTGCACTTCAATCACCTGGCCGAGAACAACGTCTTTGGCATCCTGCCGCTGTCCAAGGTACCCGGGTTGGTTGGGAGGCTGGCATTTCACCCGGACCTCTCAGGAGCAGGGTGAGGCCTAGGGTTGGTCTTGAGTCCAGGGGTAGGCAACCTTGGCTCTTTTATGACTCGTGGACTTCAACTCCCAGAATTCCTGAGCCAGCCATGCTGAGGGGAAAAAAGGAGTTTCCAAGCTGAGCCATGCCGGCTCAGGAATTCTGGGAGTTGAAGTCCACAAGTCATAAAAGTGCCAAGGTTGCCTCTTGACCAAGATCTACGAGGCCTCTTCTGCTGAAGCCGCGTCCTCGCCCAGTACGGCACAAAATGGCCGCTATGCTGGAACAAAGAAGAGGGGGTCAGATTGTTCTCCAAAGCACCAGAGGGAAGGATGAGAAAGAATGGTTGGAAACTGACCAAAAAGAGAGAAACCTCCTCCTGACAGTGAGGACAATCAACCGGTGGGACAGCTTGCCACCAGAAATCGTGGGCGCTCCCATCACTGAAAGTGTTTAAGAAGAGGCTGGACAGTCACCTGTCTGAGGTGGTGTAGGTTCTCCTGCTTGAGCAGGGGGCTGGACTAGAAGACCTCCAAGGTCCCTTCCAGCTTCTATTCTATTCTATTCTATTCTATTCTATTCTATTCTATTCTATTCTATTCTATTCTATTCTATTCTATTCTATTCTATTCTATTCTATTCTATTCTATCCCATAATTCTATTCTATTCTATTCTATTCTATTCTATTCTATTCTATTCTATTCTATTCTATTCTATTCTATTCTATTCCATTCCATTCCATTCCATTCCATTCCATTCCAAATTCTATTCTATTCTATTCTATTCCATTCTATCCCATAATTCTATTCTATTCTATTCTATTCTATTCTATTCTATTCTATTCTATTCTATTCTATTCTATTCTATTCTATTCTATTCTATTCTATTCTATTCTATTCTATCCCATAATTCTATTCTATTCTATTCTATTCTATTCTATTCTATTCTATTCTATTCTATTCTATTCTATTCTATTCTATTCTATTCTATTCTATTCTATTCTATTCTATTCTATTCTATTCTATTCTATTCTATTCTATTCTATTCTATTCTATTCCATTCCATTCCATTCCATTCCATTCCATTCCAAATTCTATTCTGTTCTGTTCTGTTCTGTTCTGTTCTGTTATTTTCTATTTTCTATTTTCTATTCCATTCCATTCCATTCTCTGCCCGTCGAGGTAGCAAGGAGGCTCTCTGTCTTTTCGTGGTTTACACGGAGTTTTAATTAATTTAGTTCAATTAATTAATTTAATTACCTTATTTTCCCTCTCCGCCGGGAGAGGATCAGCACAGGATCTCCCGAGCGTAAACCCTCCTCTGGGGGAGTAACCCTCTTGCGGGTGGTGCTATTAAAAAAAAACGACAATGTTGGGGTTTTACAACAGCCTTGCTCTCCTTCCTAATTTCCTTTTTCCTCTTTTTTCTCTCTTGGGCTGCAGCCGGAGGAGAAGCAGAAAGCAGCCCAGCAGTTCAGCAGACTGCAGGCGGCCATGAAGGTGATGGGCATCTCCGGCGAGGAGCAGAAGGCCTTCTGGCTCATCCTGGGGGCCATTTGCCATCTGGGGGCAGCCGGAGCCACCAAAGGTAGAGTGGGGGGTGCTTGGCATTCGGCCCAGAGTGGCTTCCTCGTGAGAAAAGGGGTCGTTTTTAAGCGCAGGCAGTCCTTGACTTCGTTTAGTGACTGTTCCAAGTTGCAACGGTGCTGGAAAAAAAACCCCAAAACGACCGATGGCTGCGTTTCACACTTACGACCGAGGTGGCATGCCCGGTCAAAATCCAGATACTTGGCAACCGGCTCCTATTTACGACGGTCGCAGTGTCCCGGCGTCCCCTTTTGCGAACTTCCGGCGAGCAAAGTCAGTGGGGAAGAAGCCAGACTCGCTTTGACAAGGACGGTGTCGCTCTCCGAACAATTCAACGATTCATTGAACGCCCGTGGCCAAGAAAGGTCACGAAATGGGGCAAGACTCAAGTTTAACACATTTCTTACTTAGCGGTGTAAATTTGGGGCTCTGCCCGGTGACCGACCTGGCAGCGACAGCGATGCGCTTAACTGCTGTGGCCAGGAAGGTCGTAAAGTGGGGCACCCAGTTACGTTAGCCGCTGCCTTGCTTAGCAGCGGAAATTTGGGGCCCAGTTGTGGCCGTAAGCTGGGGACTGCCTGTACCTCTCCTTTCCCGAAGGGACGGGGTCAGCTGCTCATCAGCCGGGCTTCGGGTCCTGCCCGTTTTGGCAACAGGGAAATTGGTTCTGTTCCAGAGGTGAGAATTCCCTTGGATAGGGCCTACGTTGAGGGGATCCGAGGGACGCTCATAACGCCCCCTGTGACTTGGGCTGTGGGCCAGAAGGGTTAGAGGCTCCTATCCATGGAGGTTCTCCGTCCTCCAGGTCATCGCTATCCCAAAGGTGCTTTTTCAGGAGGCAGCCGGACTTTCTTGTTTTTCCTTTGAAGAGGTTTCGCTTCTCATCCCAGAAGCTTCCTCGGCTCCGATTGGATGTATGGAATGGAAGGATTTATACTCCTTGCAGACAGCCGGTACTTTGCCTTCTTTTAGAGAGTCGTTGAGACCACCTGGAGGTCGACCTGTGTCTTCGGGGTCCCCTGAGCGGGGCAAATGGGTGTGGAAGTTCCTTGCAGCAGTTCCAAGAAGGCTCCACACCCATCTGTGCTTCTGAGGTGACCCTGAGGACACAGGCAAACCTCCAAGTGGCCTCAACGACTCTCTAAAAGGAGGCAAACGACCAGCCCTCTGCAAGGAGTATAAATCCTTCTGTTCCCCATCATCCAGTCAGAACTGAAGAAGCTTCTGGGATGGGAAGGGAAACGTCTTCAGAGGAAAAACAAGGAAGTCCAGTTGCCCCATGAAAAAGCTCCTTTGGGAAAAGGATGGAAGAGGAAGAGGAGAAGGAAGATGGGAGGGAAAGAAGGAGAAGGAGAAAGAGAAAGACAGAGAGAGAGAGAGAGAAAGAAGAAAGAAAGAAAGAAAGAAAGAAAGAAAGAAAGAAAGAAAGAAAGAAAGAAAGAAAGAAGAAAAAAGGATGGAAGAGGAAGAGGAGAAGGAAGATGGGAGGGAAAGAAGGAGGAGAAGAGAAAAAGAGAGAGAGAGAGAAAGAAAGGAAAGAAAAAGAGAGAAAGAACGAGAGGAGGAGGAGGGGGGGAAAGGAAGAGGAGGTGAAGGATAAGGGAAAGGGGAAGAAAGAGGAAGAAGAAGGAGGAAGAGGCCTTTTCAAATGGCCTCAAGGACCCTCTAAAAGAAGGCAAATGACCAGCTCTCTACAAGGAGTATAAATCCTCCCATTCCCCACCATCCAGTCAGAGCTGAAGAAGCTTCTGGGGATGAGAAGGGAAATGTCTTCAAAGGAAAAACAAGGAAGTCCGGCTGACTCCTGAAAAAGCAAGTTTGGGGCTCCTAGACCCTGTTGTTCAACCACCAGCTGGCCTCCAAGGTTGGTGCGCGGAGTTCCTTGTGACGTAGGGAGTGTGAGCATGTAGTTGTGGGTAAGGCACTGCCAGCACAACCTGCCTTACTACACCTCTTAAGTGAATCACTGCAGTGGTTAACTTAGTAACGCGCCTGCTAAGCGAATCCGGCTTCCCCCGTCGGCTTCACTCGTCACAAGGTCACCAAACTGGATCACGCGGGCCCGGGGACGCCGCCCCCGTCGTAAATGCGAGTCGGTTGCCAAGCGTCTGAATTCCGACCACAGGACCGGAGGGAGGATGTAACGGTCGCCAGGGTGAAAAACGGCGATCCCAAACCACGGCAACCACCCTCGTAAACGAGTCGGTTGCCAAGCGTTTAAATTTTGATCCTGTGACCCGGGGGTCCTGAGTGCGGAATCTGGTGGGGAAAGACTTTTTCTGGGACTTGAAGTCCACCCACCTTCAAATTGCTACGGTTGAGAAACTCTAAGGCTTGGCCTTCTCTAGCTAAAGCAGGGGTCCCCAACCAGGTTGCGGCATACCAGTAACCAGTTTGCACAAACAAGTGGAACACCCCCACCCCCCACCCCAGTCAACCGGATGCAGGCAGCGTGCAAAACCACGTCCCATTCGGTCCACGGAAAAACACCTCTTTCCACGAAACCTGTCCCTGGTGCCCCAAAGATTGGGGGCCACTGAGCTAAGGGATCTTGGGAGGGTGGGGTGAGACCCATACCTCCGTTGCATTACCGCGTTGGCTCTAGGACTGGGTGGGGATAATATGCCCCAGATTTTGCACATCTCTGCAAAGGGAGTGTCGAGGTCCTGCTTGCTTTGTATGTGCGGGTCTTCCAACTCACCCCATCTTTCTCCAGGAGCCTTGTTGTTGTTGTTGTTGTTGCCTTCTAACACACTCTTTTTGTGTTTGCATGGTGCATGCCGTTCGTTGCGCAATTCAGACAGCAGTTCAGAAGGTAACGTGCTCTCCCTTATCCCCAAACGCCCATCTCCTTTTTTACCTCTCCGTTTCCCCCCCCCCCCACACACACACATTTCTTTCCATCGAGCTTTCAGGCCTTGGCATGTCTGTCTGTCCTTGTTCCGTTGGTTCCTCACACCTGGCATCTTGGCACCTTCCTCACAGGGGTCTCCACCAGGTGCGGACCGAAACAGTCAAGATGGCGGCCACCGCAATCGAAGCTCGGCCTGGTTTACACGAGCATCACACTCGCTTGGAAATGGGGTCCTTCCTTGCCGATCCCCTTTCTTGTAGGGGAGATGAGAAGGTTGCAAAAGGGGACCACGTGACCCCCTCCCAGGACGCTGCAACCGTCATAAATATGAGGAAGGAGGGAGGGAGGATAGAAGGAAGGAGGGAGGGAGAAAGGGAGGGAGGATAGAAAGAGGGAAGGAGAGGAGGGAGGATAGGAAGGAAGGAGAGGGAGGGAGGTGAATGGGAGGGAGGAAGGAAGATATTCGCAAAATGTCTTGGCTTGGGGAGGTTGCAACGGTCGTTAAGAGTGAAAAATGGGTCTTAAGTCACCTTTTTCAGTGCTATTGTACGTTTGAATGGTCACTAAAGGAGTGGCTGTAAGTCGAGGACTACCTGGGTTCCAGGAGGCTGTTTTCTCTCTGCCCCCTCTCCCCCGCTTTTTGGCAAGGCAGACGGAAGGTTTTTCCTCACACACTGACACAGAGACGCACAAAAAGAGGCACGCATCCAGACCCAGAATGGCTGCCGGCCGGGATGATCCTGTCGACTGCCCTTCTCGTCTCATCAAATTCCCGAATCCGTTTTCCCGGCGACTCTCTGCTTCCGCTCCTCTTTCCTCCTTTTCCCTTGTTCTGCCTGCGAGGAATGACCACCAGGCCGGGCGAGGGTCCCGCCAGGAAGAACCGCGGAAGAATCTCTTCCTGGGGAAAACGTCCGTGGAGGGCTGCTCTTCTCCCAGCCGGCCGTGGCTTCCCCAAAGGGGCTTTTCCCCCCAAAGGCAACTGGATTTCCTGGGGTTTTTATCCAAGTTCTTCAGAATCCCTCCCTTCTTTCCCTCCCTCCCTTCCATTTCCCTTCCATTTTCTCTTCCTTCCTGTTTTCCTGGCTTTCTCCCTCTCTCGTTCCCACTTCCTTCCTCCCTCCCTCCCTCCCTCCCTCCCTTCCATTTCCCTTTCATTCTTTCTTCCTTCCTGTTTTCCTGGCTTTCTCCCTCTCTCCTTCCCATTTCCTTCCTTCCTTCCTTCCTTCCCTCCCTCCCTCCCCTCCCTCCCTTCCATTTCCCTTTCATTTTTTCTTCCTGTTTTCCTGGCTTTCTCCCTCTCTTCTTCCCATTTCCTTCCTTCCTTCCTTCCTTCCTTCCTTCCTTCCTTCCTTCCTTCCTTCCTTCCTTCCTTCCTTCCCTCCCTCCCTCCCTCCCTCCCTCCCTCCCCTCCCTCCCTTCCATTTTTTCTTCCTTCCCGTTTCCCTGGCTTTCTCCCTCTCTCCTTCCCATTTCCTCCCTCCCTCCCTCTCTCCTTTCTCTCTCCTTCGGAAGGACAGACGATGCTTCTTGGACCAGATGCGGAACCTTTTCATGGGAAAAACCCCAGGAGGTCCAGTTGCTTTGCAGAGAAAAAGCCCCCTTGGGAAGACCCTCCCCTCTGGGGGTGGGGGTGGGGTATGTGGGAGGGACGAGGCTGTCTGTGGCCCTGGGCTGGCAGGGGGGCCCCCCTCCCCGCTGAGCTCACCCCCCCTTCTCCTTCCAGCCGGGAGGAAGCAGTTTGCCCGCCACGAGTGGGCCCAGAAGGCCGCCTACCTGTTGGGCTGCAGCCTGGAGGAGCTGTCCTCGGCCATCTTCAAGCAGCAGCAGCCGCCGCCGCCCAAGGGCAGCCTGCAGCGGTCCACCTCCTTCCGCCAGGGGCCCGAGGAGGCGGCGCTGGCCGACGGCTCAGGTGGGTGGCCAAGGCCTGGGCAGAACCCGCACTCGGGGCGGCGGAGCGAATCGGACCACTGACAGCCCTGGGCGGGAGGTTGGCTGCCCCGCCACAAATGTGGGGTGGTTAAGGTGTGGGCTCCCCGTTGTGGATCGGGACCCCCCCGGGGGGAGGGACAGGCCACGTGATCAGCCTTCCTTCCTTCCTTCCTTCCTTCCTTCCTTCCTTCCTTCCTTCTTCCTTCCTTCCTTCCTTCCTTCCTTCCTTCTTTTCCTTCCTTCCTTCCTTCCTTCCTTCCTTCCTTCCTTCCTTCCTTCCTTCTTCCTTCCTTCCTTCCTTCCTTTCTTTCTTTCTTTCTTTCTTTCTTTCTTTCTTTCTTTCTTTCTTTCTTTCTTTTCTTTCTTTCTTTCTTTCTTTCTTTCTTTCTTTCTTTCTTTCTTTCTTTCTTCCCCTCCTCCTTCTGCCCTATGGAGGGAATACTGCCTTTTAGCTGGACAAGGAGGATTTTTCCCCCTTGTCCACTTCATAAAATATGGACTTGGGAGAGAGAGAGAGAAAGAGAGGGAGAGAGGGAGGGGGAGGGGGAGAGAGGAAGGAGAGGAGGGAGAGAGGGAGGGAGAGAGAAGGAGGGGAGGGACAGAGAGGGAGGGAGGCGGGGAGAGGGAGAGAGAGGGATGTTCCCCACCTGTCCAACCTATGGGGGGGCCCTTCCTGGTGCTGTGGTGGGGGGTGGGGGGGCTTTCCAGGCCGGGCCCACCTCACCCGGCCCCCTCCCCTCTTGCCTCTCTCCACAGGCCCCAAAACCTCTGCCTTGGAGTGCCTGGACGCCCTGACCGCCGGCTTGTACTCCGAGCTCTTCACCCTCCTGATCGGCCTACTCAACAGGTACACACTACTACCAGCTTCTCCCCCTTCCCCGTGTTCCCCCTCCTCTTCACGAGGTTGAGGAACCCCCTTTTAAGACAATTGGCTAATTAGCTGTAAAATCTTCCGCCCGCTGAAGGATGCTCTGTATTGGCACAACTCTCGGAGGCGTAAATTCTACGTTTGGGGGACGATTTTAAGGAACGTTTTCGTCTGCTTACTTAGCCACGGGCTCCTTCCTCTATTCACGTGGTGGCACAGCCGTGCCCTCGGGGGCGCCAGGCTGGCACAACCCCAACCGGCAGTCAGAAGACAGGATGAAAAGGCTTTTAATTTCACAGCAGGTGCACAGATTTAAGCCTAATTTTCCTTAGGGGAAAGGTGGGCATCCCAGACCAGGCCAAGTCCCCCCCCAAATGCCAGGGAATTTCTAGAAGCCCCCAATAGACACACAGACATCTCTAGTCCAGGGGTCCCCAACCCACGGGCCGTGGACCGGTACCAGCAACAAACAAGCAAAGCCCCATGCGTGGGATGCAGGCAGCGCCCAAAACCACAGCACCCTCTGGTCCGTGGAAAAAATCCAGGGAACTAGTGGTCCCCGGTGCCCAAAAGGTTGGGGGTCTCTGTTCTAGATGACGCAAAAGAGACAAGTCGCCCAGCCCCAGAAGGGAAGAAGACGACCCAGGCCCCTCCCTCTCCATCAGCCCTCAGCCTCCAGACTAGCCTAGATTAACTCCAAGGTTAAGGGCAGACCAGCTGTCAACTAAACAGTGCCCCAATCAAGATCCTGCCGAAGAAGCCGAGAGCCCAATCAGAGAGTCTCTTTTTAAGACACACCCGCCCCTCTCACCAACACGGAAAGGGCAAGCCAGCAGAATGGAAACTGCCAGCAGAGCCCCCCCCCATTTCTAGCAATGATGATGTTCCCTAGTTGGGTCATGAAATGTCTGCAAGACAACAGCCCAGCTTAGAGGGCATCCAGGACCACACACCCACCACCTCTTCCTCCTCCTCCTCCCTTCCTCCTCCTCCTCCTCCTCCTCCTCCTCCCCTCTGCAAACCCCTTCCCCACTAGCCCTGATGATATTCCCTAGATGGGTCATGAAACATCTGCAAGAAAACCACCCAGCTCAGAGACCGCCAAGGACCCCACAGTCTTCATCTTCCTCCTCCTCCTCCTCCTCCTCCTCCTCCTCCTCCTCCTCCTCCCTCCTCCTCCTCCTCCTCCTCCCTCCTAGCACTGATGATGTTCCCTAGTTGGGTCATGAACCGTCTGCAAGAAAACAGCCAAGCTTAGAGGGCACCCAGGACCACACACACCTCCTCCTCCTCCTCCTCCTCCTCCTCCCTCCTCCTCCTCCCCTCTGTAAACCCCTTCACCACTAGCCCTGATGATGTTCCCTAGTTGGGTCGCGAAATCTCTGCAAGAAAACCACCCAGCTCAGAGAGCGCCAAGGACCCCACAGTCTTCCTCCTCCTCCTCCTCCTCCTCCTCCTCCTCCTCCTCCTCCTCCTCCTCCTCCTCCGTGCAAACCCCCTCCCCACTAGCCCTGATGATATTCCCTAGATGGGTCATGAAACATCTGCAAGAAAACCACCTAGCTCAGAGACCACCAAGGACCCCACAGTCCTCCTCCTCCTGCTCCTCTCTGCAACCCCCTCCTCCCTTCTTGCGCTGAACATTTCGTCACCAAACCAGCTAACACCATCAGCTTTAAACAAATTGAGCCCAAACCGGCACACGACACGCTTGCGAGCTAAAGAGGAACCGGAGGAGGAAATCCGGTGGACGATGATATTATTTAGGTTTGGTAACGAAACGTTCGGGAATTATATTAGGAGAAGCTTGGGGGACCCAACCACAGCCAACCTCTGCAACCCCCAGCCACAAAAATATTTCCTGTTTTTCCCCAAGCGAAGTGGGTCCCCCAGATCGGGCAATGGCAAGCGCGGCGATTCCTTTCGCCGGCACGGCAAAAGAGGTGGTGAAGCGGGACGGAAAACTCAAGAGACCTGCCCCGCTTAGCGGCAGAAATTTGGTGCTCCCTTGTGGTGGTACGTCGGCGACTTTTGCCCAGCTAGCCAAGCGGAGCTGCTGCGGAGACCCCTCCCGCAGGGGGCTGGGCTGTCTGCGACCCCCCCTTCCTACCTTCTTCTCTCTCCTACCTCCCCCCCTCCGCCCGGCAGGGCCCTGAAGTCCAGCCAGCGCTCCTTGTGCTCCATGATGATCGTGGACACCCCCGGCCTGCAGAACCCCGAGATGGCCGGCCAGAGTCGGGGCGCCACTTTCGAGGAGCTGTGCCACAACTACGCCCAGGAGAGGCTCCAGGGGCTCTTCCACGAACGCACCTTTGTGCAGGAGCTGGAGCGGTACAAGGAGGTACGCTGCCCCGTGGGGGGGCGGGGGGGCGGGCATTGAACAAATCACACTTCTGGAAAAATGATGATGATGATGATGACGACGACGATGATGATGAAATCTAGTCTAGTCCAACCCCCGGCTCAGGCAGGAAACCCTGACCATTTCAGACAAGCGGCTGTCCAGTCTCTTCTTAAAAACTTCCAGCGTTGGAGCCTTCACAGCTTCTGGAGGCAGGTTGTTAATAATAATAATAATAATAGAGTTGGAAGGGACCTTGGAGGTCATCTAGTCCAACCCCTCGCTCAGGCAGGAAACCCTATCCCATTTCAGACAAAGGATTGTCCAGTCACTTCTTGAAAACTTCCAGTTCCAGACTTCTAAGGTCCTTTCCAGCTGTATTATTATTATTATTATTATTATTATTATTATTATTATTATTATTATTATTATTATTATTATTATTATTATTATTATTATTATTATTATTATTATTATTATACATGAAACTCAGTCAACTGAACACTCAAACTGACTGGCACTAATGGTTGACATGGGTTGCTGCCAGCATCCTAGGTACCAACCAGGTGGTATTATCATCATCATCATCATCATTATTATTATTGTTGTTGTTGTTGTTTTGTTGTTGTTTTGTTGTTGTTGTTGTTGTTGTTATATTTATTATTATTATTATTATTATTATTATTATTATTATTATTATTATTATTCATGAAACTCAGACAACTGAACACTCAAACTGACTGGCACTAATGGTTGACATGGGTTGCTGCCAGCATCCTAGGTACCAACCAGGTGGTATTATCATCATCATCATCATCATTATTATTGTTGTTGTTGTTGTTGTTGTTTTGTTGTTGTTTTGTTGTTGTTGTTGTTGTTATTATTATTATTATTATTATTATTATTATTATTATTATTCATGAAACTCAGTCAACTGAACACTCAAACTGACTGGCACTAATGGTTGACATGGGTTGCTGCCAGCATCCTAGGTATCAACCAGGTGTTCTTGTTGTTGTTGTTATTATTATTATTATTATTATTATTATTATTATTATTAATAATAATAATAATAATAATAATAATAATAATAATAATAATAATAATAATAATACAACCAGTGGAATGGCTTCCCTCCAGAAATCGTGGGCACTCCATCACTGGAGGTTTTTAAGAAGAGACTGGACAGCCGCTTGTCTGAAATAGTATATAGGATCTCCTGCTTGAGCAGGGGGCTGGACTAGAAGACCTCCAGGGTCCCTCCCAGCTCTGTTATTCTATCATCCCAGATCAATGAATCCATGGAACAGCTTGCAGCTCCAAGAAGTGGTGGGTGCTCCATCACAGGAGGCTTTGAAGAAGAGACTGGTCAGCAACTTGTCTCCAATTGTAAAGGGTCCCCTGGCTAAGCAGGGGGTTGGACTAGAAGACCTCCCAGGTCCCTTCCAGCTCTATTCTGATAATTATTATTATTGTTGTTGTTGAGAACAATTAACCAGTGGAACAGCTTCCCTCCAGAAGTTGTGGTTGCTCCATCCCTGGAGGCTTTTAAAGAACAGACTGGGAAGCCGCTTGTCTGAAATAGTATATAGGATCTCCTGCTTGAGCTGGGGGCTGGACTAGAAGACCTCCAGGGTGCCTTCGAGACGGCTCGATTGATCGTTTAAAAGTTTTTTGGGGGGTCCCGTGGAAGAGCAGGAGGGAAGGAAGGCAGCGCTGGCTGGGGAATTCTGGGAGTTGAAGTCCACGGGTCTTCAAGGGGCCAAGCTTGGAGAGCCCTTCCCTACATATTGGGTCCTCCAGCGGGCAGCTAGACTCTCCACTTCCTGCACCTTCCCTTTTCTCCCGGAGAGGAATTCTCTCTCACCACCCGAATTTTATTTCCTTTGATGTTTGTGGGGGCGTGGCTTGTAGACCCTCCTCTGAGTAACCCACTGAGGTCTTCCCCCCCCCCCCCCGGGAGCCTTGACCTGTGGAACCTGTCGCCACTGGACACTAACCAAGCTCCTCTGTCCCTCCTCCTCCCTAGGAGAACATAGAGCTTTCCTTAGATGCCCTGGAGCCCAGTGTCTCGGGCTCTGTGGCCACGGTGGATGAAGCATCCCACCAGGCGCTGGTAAGTGGCACGGGACCTGGGTTCAAGTCCTCCCAACTCTCTGTCCTCTTCTGTCTCTCCTCTTCCGTCTCCTTCCTGCCCTGCTCGGCTGACCAGGGGGTTGCTGGTGAGAACTGACTGGGGGGATTCTGGGAAATGAAACCCACCCCTCTTAAAGCAGGGCTGGTTGGGGAATTCTGGGAGTGGAAGCCCACCCCTCTTAAACCATGGCTGGCTGGGAGATTCTGGGAGTGGAAGCCCACCCCTCTTAAAGCATGGCTGGCTGGGGAATTCTGGGAGTGGAAGCCCACCCCTCTTAAAGCAGGGCTGGTTGGGGAATTCTGGGAATGGAAGCCCACCCCTCTTAAACCATGGCTGGCTGGGGGATTCTGGGAGTGGAAGCCCACCCCTCTTAAAGCAGGGCTGGTTGGGGAATTCTGGGAGTGGAAGCCCACCCCTCCCCCCCTGGCCTGGCTCTGTGGCTATGGAGGGAGAGCTTTTCCAGCCCCCCTCCCCAAACCCCAGCCTCCCCGTTTCCATCCCTGCCTCTCTCTGGAGATCTCAGCCATCCAGACATGGCGGCCCCTTTTCCGAAAGGCAGCTTTGATTTCTGGGTTTTTTCTTTGAAAACACTTTGCTTCTCATCCAGGAAGCTTTTTCAGTTCCTCAGGCTTCCTTCCTTCCTTCCTTCTCCCTTCCTTCCTTCTCCCTTCCTTCCTTCCTTCCTTCTCCCTTCCTTCCTTCCTTCCTTCCTTCCTTCCTTCCTTCCTTCCTTCCTTCTCCCTTCCCCCTTCCTTCCTTCCTTCCTTCCTTCCTTCCTTCCTTCCTTCTCCCTTCCCCCTTCCTTCCTTCCTTCCTTCCTTCCTTCCTTCCTTCCTTCCTTCCTTCCTTCCTTCCTTCCTTCTCCCTTCCTTCCTTCCTTCTCCCTTCCCCCTTCCTTCCTTCCTTCCTTCCTTCCTTCTCCCCTTCCCCTTCCTTCCTTCCTTCCTTCCTTCCTTCCTTCCTTCCTTCCTTCCTTCCTTCCTTCCTTCCTTCCTTCCTTCCTTCCTTCCTTCCTTCCTTCCTTCCTTCCTTCCCCCTCCCTCCTTCCTTCCCCCTCCCTCATCACTCCCTCTCTCCTTCCTTCCTCTTCCTTCCTCCCTCCTTCCCTCCCTCCACCTTCCTCCTTCCTTCCTTCCTTCCTTCCTTCCTCCCTCCCTCCCATCCTTCCTTCCTTCTCCCTCCCTCCCTCCCTCCTTCCTTCCTTCCTCCCTCCCTCCCTCCCATCCTTCCTTCCTTCTCCCTCCCTCCCTCCCTCCCTCCCTCCTTCCTTCCTTCCTTCCCTCCCTCCCTCGGTCCCTCTTTTTTCTTTCTTTCTTTTTCTCTCTCTCTCTCTCTGACTGTCAGTGAAGAAGCTTCTTGGAGCAGGAGCGAAATGTTTTCAAGGACAAAAAAAGAAGGGAGTCCGGTTGGGAAAAGCTCCTCTGGGTCTCCCCCAACGCCCACCCTGTAACCTTTCGGGGTGCCTTTTTCCAGGTCCGCACCCTGGCCCGGACCGATGAAGCCCGCGGCCTGCTGTGGCTGCTGGAGGAGGAGTCCCTTCAGCCTGGGGGCAGCGAGGAGGGTCTTCTGGAGCGCCTCTTCAGCCACTACGGCCCACAGGACGGAGACAAAAAAGGTACCCCGGGGCAAGCAGGGCTGTTGAATCGGGATCATCTAGGGCAGGGGGAGGCAGCCTCGGCTCTTTGATGACTCGGGGACTTCAACTCCCAGAATTCCTCAGCCAGCATAGCTGACTCAGGAATTCTGGGAGTTGAAGTCCACGAGTCATAAAAGAGCCGAGGTTGCCTACCCATGATCTAGGGTTAGGGTGAGGTTCATTCATGGAGGATCTTCCTTCCTTCCTCCCTCCCTCTCTGTCTCTTTTCTTTCTTTCTTTCTTTCTTTCTTTCTTTCTTTCTTTCTTTCTTTCTTTCTTTCTTTCTTTCTTTCTTTCTTTCTTTCTTTCTTTCTCTTCCTTCCTTTCTTTCTTTCTTTCTTTCTTTCTTTCTTTCTTTCTTTCTTTCTTTCTTTCTTTCTCTTCCTTCCTTCCTTCCTTCCTTCCTTTCTTTCTTTCTTTCTTTCTTTCTTTCTTTCTTTCTTTCTTTCTTTCTTTCTCTTTCTTTCTTTCTTTCTTTCTTTCTTTCTTTCTTTCTTTCTCTCTCTCTCTCTCTCTCTCTCTCTCTCTTTCTCTTTCTCTCTCTCTCTTTTTCTTTCTTTCACTCTCACTTTTTCTTCTTCTCCTTTCTTTCTCCTTTTTTCTCTTCTTCTCCCCTTTCATTCTTTCTCTCTTTCTTTTTTCTTTCTTCTACTTCCTTCCTTCTCTTTCTCTCCCCCCTCCCTCCCTTCCCTTCCCTTCCCATCTCCCTTCTCCCTCTCCCTCTTCCTCCTCCTCTTCTCCCCTCCCCTCCCCTCTTCCTCCCTCCCCTCCCCTCACCCCTCCCTTCCCTCCTCCCCTGTCCTCCCCTCCTCTCCTCCCCTCCCCTCCCCTCCTCACCTAGACTTTTCACAGTGCTCCCCCTCCTCTTCGATCCTTAACTAGCAATTTGTGGAAAAGACGGGAAGGGTCTTTCTAATTAAGGGGCTTCTTCCTCCATTTAATGCTGCCCGGAGACCGACTGGGGCTCCCCTGGACCCCTCTCTCTCGGGGGGGGCGGCCCTGAGGAAGGTGCTCTGGGGAGGGGGCCCAGAGTCCTGAGTCTTCCTCTCTCTTACGTCGGCAGGCCCCAACCCGCTTCTCCGCAGCAACAAACCCCGCCATTTCTTCCTGGGACACAGCTACGGGACCAACTGGGTGGAGTACGACACCACCGGCTGGCTGAGCTACGTCCGGCAGAATCCGGCTTCTCAAAACAGCCTGGTCCTCCTTCAGGAGTCCCAGAAGTAAGGCCGCCGGTCTTTGGCGGGGTGGGGTGGGGGCTAGGAAAACCCCCCCGGGCTGCCCGGGGAGGCTCTGACCTCTTGTCAGGTGGGAGGACCTTTCTCTGAAACTGGAGGCTTTCAGGAAGAGACTGAAATGGCGCATAGGGTCTCCTGCTTGAAGAGGGGGTTGGACTAGATGACCTTCAAGGTCCCTCCCAGCTCTTGCTGTTCTGTTCCTCGTCTTGGGAGGGAGGGAGGCACCTGACGGCTCTATCTCCTCTTTCCCTTTCTTTCCTTCCTCCCTCCTCAGGAAGGTCATCAGCAGCCTCTTCGCGGGACGAGCCGGGGCCAACACGGTGCTGTCGGGCTCCATCGCGGGCTTGGAGGGGGGGTCCCAGCTGGCCCTGCGCAGGGCCACCAGCATGCGCAAGACCTTCACCACAGGGGTGGCTGCGGTGAAGAAGAAGTCCGTCTGCATCCAGATCAAACTGCAAGTGGTGAGTTTCCTGGCGATTCTGGGCCCAGGGTAAAGTGGGATCCTTTTGTGGGAATGGGAACTTTTAAAAGCAATGGACTTCAACTCCCAGAATCCCCCAGCCAGCCATGCTTTAATATGTGTAGATTTCAGCTCCCAGAATTTCCCCGCCAGCTTGCTTTAAGAGGGATGGACTTCAGCTCCCAGAATCCCCCATCTAGCCTGCTTTAAGAGGGGTGGGCTTCCACTCCCAGAATCCCCCAGCCATCCATCCTTTAATATGTGTAGCTTTCAGCTCCCAGAATCCCCCAGCCAGCTTGCTTTAAGAGGGATGGACTTCAGCTCCCAGAATCCCCCATCTAGCATGCTTTAAGAGGAATGGACTTCAACTCCCAGAATCACCCAGCCAGCCATGCTTTGATATGTGTAGATTTCATCTCCCAGAATCCCCGAGCCAGTGTTCTGTTCCAGCCTACGACCGGCCCTCTTTGAATGTCAGGGACAACCCCTTTTTATAATCAACAGGCTGGAATAAAACCAACCAAATTTATTTCCAAAGAGTTCAAACAAAAGTGAAACAAGACTTAAACCAAAAGGTTAAACAAGAGTTAAACAAGAATAACAGACCAGGACTCTCGCAGAAGCTCTTCAAAGGGTTGCCTTCAGCAATCAGCACCTCCCACACCTTCCCCCTTTATCAGCAGTCCCAAGGCGTGGCTTCTCATTGCCTTCTCCCGAGTTGCCTCATTGCTTTCCTCTGCTCTGCTCTGCTAGATTGCCTCCTGCTCCTAGCATCCCTGAACAGAGCCAGCTGTGGATCGTCTTCTTCCAATCCCTCGTGCTCACACAGCTGAGTCTGAGGAGGAACAAGACGGGAGGGGCCAGGCTGAGAGTCCTGCAGTGCATCAGAGCCTTCCTCTGACCCCAAAGGCTCTCCAAACCCCTCCTCCTCCTCCTCTTCAGAATCATCCGACTCAGCTGCCGGAACCACAGGCTGCCGCTGAATCACAACAGCCAGCTTGCTTTAAGAGGGATGGACTTCAACTCCCATAATTCCCCATCCAGCCATGCTTTAAGAGGGGTGGGCTTCCACTCCCAGAATTGCCTATATGCTGGCTGGGGGATTCTGGCCATCAAGGTCCGCCCTCACTGGCTGGGGGATTCTCGGAACTGAAGTCCACCCATCTTAGGACCGTCTCACGTAGAGACCCAGAGCAGCCCCCTTTAAAACATTAGTGCAGCCTAAAACCAGTATATAAACTTTAAAGAGAGACAAGGGAGGATTATAATTTGGGCCGAGAAAGGAACGAAACGCCCAGTTTAGGGGGGGGGCAAGACGGCCTTGTCGGCCGGTGAGGAGGGGGATGTCGTCGGACAGGCGGGCGGTCAGCAGCCCTTTCGGAGATGGCTCGCCTCTCTTGCCAAGCCCGCCCTCTCTTGACCGTGGTCTTCTGCCCCCCTCCCACCGCAGGATGCCCTGATTGACACCCTGAAGAAGTCCAAGCTGCATTTCGTCCACTGCTTCCTGCCCAAAGCCAGCGCCTGGCGAGGCGACGCCAAGGCTCCCTACGCCCGGCGGGTGAGCAGCAGCGAGCCGGACCTGCATGGCGAACACTGCGAGGCCGGCCTGATGCAGCTGGAGGTGCCCCTGCTGAGGGCCCAGCTCCGGGGCTCCCGTCTGCTGGACGCCCTGCGGATGTACCGCCAAGGTGGGTCCTTTTGCCCCCGACTCCGTGGGCGGGGGGGGGGTGTCCAGGGAGGGAGGGAAACGGGACGAGGGACAGAGCGGGCACGCCAGAGAGGAGCGTAGAAAGCTGACGGCAGAGAACGGGTCCCTGGAATCCGCCCTTTTGAAGAGGATATTGCTGGAAGGGGCCTTGGAGGAGGAGGAGGAGGAGGAGGAGGAGGATAATAATGATAATAATGATGATAATAATAATAATAATAATAATAATAATAATAATAATAATAATAATAATAATAATAATAATAATAATAATAATAATAATAATACCCATTGTCATCGGGGCACTGGGAACTATGTCCAAAAACTTTGCAAAACACATCAAGAAACTGCAGCTTCCTGCAATAACTCCAGCAAAGCTACAAAAAACTGCGCTACTCGGAACCTCTTACATTTTAAGGAGGTGCCTGGTTGATACCTAGGATGCTGGCAGCAACCCGTGCCAACCATTAGTGCCAGTCAATTTGAGTGTTTAGTCGACTGAGGTTCATGTAAATAATAATAATAATAATAATAATAATAATAATAATAATAATAATAATAATAATAATAATAATAATAATAATAATAATTTGATACCTAGGATGCTGGCAGCAACCTGTGTCAACCATTAGTGCCAGTCAATTTGAGTGTTCAGTTGACTGAGTTTCATTATTTTATGAATAATAATAATAATAACAACAACAACAACAACAACAACAACAACAACATGGATGAAACGTGTAACAGTGATACCCATTGTCATCGGGGCACTGGGAACTATGTCCAAAAACTTTGCAAAACACATCAAGAAACTGCAGATTCCTGCAATAACTCCAGCAAAGCTACAAAAAACTGCGCTACTCGGAACATCTTACATTTTAAGGGGGTACCTGGTTGAGACCTAGGATGCTGGCAGCATCCCGTTTCAACCATTAGTGCCAGTCAATTTGAGTGTTCAGTTGACTGAGGTTCATGTTTAATGAATAAAAGATAATAATAATAATAATAATAATAATAATAATAATAATAATAATAATAATAATAATAATAATACCCATTGTCATCGGGGCACTGGGAACTAGGTCCAAAAACTTTGCAAAACACATCGAGAAATTGCAGCTTCCTGCCATAACTCCAGCAAAGCTACAAAAAACTGCGCTACTCGGAACCTCTTACATTTTAAGGAGATACCTGGTTGAGACCTAGGGTGCTGGCAGCAACCCGTGTCAACCGTTAGTGCCAGTCACTATGAGTGTTCAGTTGACTGAGGTTCATGTTTTATGATGATGATGATGATGACGATGATAAAGTTGGAAGGGACCTTGGAGGTCATCTAGTCCAACCCCCTGCCCAGGCAGGAGAACCTATACCATCTCAGACAGGTGACTGTCCATCCTCTTCTTAAAAATCTCCAGTGATGGAGCACCCACGATTTCTGGTGGCAAGCTGTTCCACTGGTTAATTGTCCTCACTGTCAGGAAGTTCCTCCTTAATTCCAGGTTGCTTCTCTCTTTGTTCAGTTTTCAACCATTGTTTCTCCTCCTTCCTGCTTTGGTGAATAACGGGGCTGCCCCTTTTCTTTGGGGCAGCCCCTCAGATACTGGAGCGCTGCTATCCTGTCTCCCCTATTTCTTCTTTTCTTTAAACTGCCCATACCTCAATCCCGCAGCCCTTCTTCGTATGTTTTAGCCTCCAGGTCTTGGGTCATCTTAGCTGCTCTTCTCTGGATTTTTCCCAAACTCTCAACATCTTTTTTGTGATACGGTGACCACAATTGGCTGCAGTATTCCAGGTGTGGCCTTACTAAGGTTTTTATAAAGCGGTACTAATACTTCGTGTGATCTTGATTCTGTGCCTCTGTTTATACAGCCCAGGATTGTGTTAGCTTTTTTGGCTGCTGCCGCACAGGGCTGGCTCATAGGTCAAGTGTTGGTTTTCCCCTTAGTTAACTAATTTAGTTATTACTTGAAATTACCCCTTTCATTTGTCTTGTTTATTTTTTATCTCATTTAATTTTTGGCCCAAGGATGGACACAGGTTTATTTCCAGCATGCCTGGAATGGCTATGTGTCCACCTGCGGTCTGGGTTGTCCGTGCCCTGGGGGGGTCGGGGGGGTCGTGGAGGTGGGATTAGAGAAACTCCCACCTAGAGTGGTTGGAGCACAGCGCTGTGTTGTTCTTGTTGTTGTTGTTAGTTGCGAAGTCGTATCCGAGCCATCGCGACCCCCTGGACCACGTTCCTCCAGGCCTTCCTGTCGTCCACAGCGCTGTATAAGTATCGAAAAGATGTTGAGACTCTAGAAAGAGGGCAGAGGGTTAAAACATACGAAGAACAGTTGCATGAACTGGGTGCAGCCAGTCTGGAGAAAAGAAGGACTGGGGGGGGGAAACAAGATAGCAGCTTTCCAATATTTGAGGGGCTGCCCCAAAGAAAAGGGGGGGTCAGCCTATTCCCCAAAGCCCCCGAAGGCCGGACAAGAAGCAACGGATGGAAACGAATCAAGGAGAGAAGCAACCTGGAAGTAAGGAGAAATTTCCTAACAGTGAGAACAATTAACCAGTGGAACAACCTGCCTCCAGAAGTTGTGAGTGCAGCTTTCCAATATTTGAGGGGCTGCCCCAAAGAATACGTGTGTGTGTGTGTGTGTGTGTTTTCAACTTATTTTCCAAAGCACGAAAAGGCAAAATGAGAAAAAAATGGATGGAAACGAATCAAGGAGAGAAGCAACCTGGAACTAAGGAGAAACTTCCTGACAATAACATAAATAATAATAATAATAATAATAATAATAATAATAATAATAATAATAATAATAATAAATAATAATAATAATAATAATAATAATAATAATAATAATAATAATAATAATAATAATAATAATAATAATAATAATAATAATAATAATAATAATAGGAAGGGATCCTGGAGGTCATCTAGTCCAACCCCTGCTCAGGCAGCAAACACTATACCAGGGGTCAGCAACCTGAAACAGTGAAAGAGCCACTCGGAACCGGTTCCCTCACAAAAGGAAAAACTGGGAGCCGCAAAAAATATGTGTGCATGCGCGTACATGTGTGCATGTGCGGAACAGGGTTTGACTGAAGAGTGGAGCCAAGGCGAGATATGCACCTACCCTGCATATTTGAATTGATTGGTTGAACTTTTTTAGTCCCACTTTTTTCTTTTTCTTTTTTTGGACTGCACATGGCAGAAGACCGGGAGCCGCATGTGGCTCCGGAGCCGCGGGTTGCAGACCTGTGCACTATTCCATAGAACAATTAATCAGTGGAACAGCTTGACACCAGAAGTTGTGGTTGATGCAAAACTGGAGGCTTTGAAGAAGAGGCTGGACAGCCATATGTCCGGAACGGTAGAGGGTCTCCTGCTTGACCAGGGGGCTAGACTAGATGACCTCTAAGGTCCCTTCCACCCCTGTTATTCTCTTCTGTTATTTGTAATTTTCTCAACTGGCTTTTCTCAGGCAAAATGGAGGGGGGGGGGAGGGAGCCAGGTTCGCTTAATGACCGCAGGATTCCCTTAACAGCTGCGGCGATTCGCTTAACGACCACCGCAGAGAGAAAAAAAAAGAGAGACCCAGGTCACTGAACAGCTGTCTTGCTGGGCCCTGGAAATTGTGGCCCCAGTTGTGTCTGTGTGAGTCGAGGACTCTCCTTCCCTTCTGCCTCTCCTGCTCGGAAAAGACCACCCACCCCACCCCGAGTCGGCTCCTTTCTCCCCCTTTTGCGAAGCACACACCGGAAGGTGTGTTTGTGTGAACTCGAGAGCCGAGTAGCTTGTGGCGTGCAGCAAATTCAGTGCGTTTGTGGTTCTTTTCGCGCTGCAGTCGGGATCGATGGCTCAGCAGGCAAGGAAGGAGCCGGTGGCAACTGTGGTTGCCCGGCCGATGCTGGTCAGGATTAATTAAGACCCGAAGAATCAACACGGCAATCTTTGCCCATCAATTTTAATTGCAATCCGATAGGAAAATCCATTCGGGGGGGGGGCTGCAGCTGCAGGAAGACGGGCAGCCAAGGGGCGCGTTCGAGATTAGTTGAGCCCTCAGCTTAACAGCGGTTGGGCACACTCGGTGTTGCTTTGTCGAACGTCCCTGGGAGACACACACAAGTTATACCTATACCGTGTGTGTGTTTGTGTGTTTGTCTGTGTGTGTGTCTCAGAGGCGCAGCGTTCGTCTGCCGCCACCCTTTGAGACAAAAATGCACTTTAAATACAGGTAGACCTTGAGACACAACCACAGAATTAGAATCGGGATCAGAAGAATTATTAGAATTAGAATTAGAATTAGAATTAGAATTAGAATTAGAATTAGAATTAGAATTAGAATTAGAATTAATAGAGCTGGAAGGGACCTTGGAGGTCATCTAGTCCAACCCCCTGCTCAGGCAGGAAACCCTATACCATTTCAGACAAATGGTTGTCCAATCTCTTCTTAAAAACTTCCAATGTTGGAGCATCCACAACTTCTAGAGGCAAGGAGTTCCACTGTCAGGAAGTTTCTCCTTAATTCCAGGTTGCTTCTCTCTTTGGTCAGTTTCCATCCGTTGCTTCTTGTCCTGCCCTCTGATACTTTGGGAAATAGGTTGACATCAAAGTTTCCATTGTTAAGTCGTAAAATGAGTTGCGCTCCATTTTGCGACCGTTTATGCCACCGTTGTTAAACAAATCACTGCCATTGTTAAGCGAATCCAGTTTCCCCCCCTTGGCTTCGTTCGTCCGAAGCCGGCTGGGAAAGCCGCAAATATTGGTCACGTCACCCCGGGACAGTGCAGCGGTCATAAATACGAGACAGTTGCCAAACGTCTGAATTTTGGTCTCACGACCACGGGGGTGCCGTAACGGTCGTAAGTGTGAAACACGTCATCCATCTTTTTTTCTTTCCAGTGCCGCCGTAAGTTTGAGCAGTTACTAAACAAACAGTTGTAGGTTGAGGACTACGGTAGACCTGACGGTGAGGCGTTGTATCTTTGTCCCGCTGTATCTTTGCTCACTAAACGAGCGGTTATCCATTGGAGGGCTCCTTTCTCTAGCTTGGCTGCAAATGAAAACAAGCACAAATAATGTCAAAAGGACAACTGCACATCCCCAGTAAGCCAACCATGGCTTATATGCCCTATAAACAGATCGTGGCCTACTGGAGTTTCATCCCCAGAGGCTTTCAAGAAGAGCGGATTGCCATCGGTCAGAAATGCTGTGTAGGGGTCTCCGACCTTCCTCGCCTGGCGGACCGGAGAGAAAAGGGGAGAGAAGCATTTTACACACGCACGCGTGCACGCACCCAAACGGGGCCGCGAGCACGTGCGACACAAATGGGGTGCTGCTAGCGCCCACATCACACTCGCTAGCACCGTGCCGGTTTTGCGGCGTGGGCGCTAGTATCGCCCCATTTTTCACATCGTGCACCACCCGGTTCTCACGCTACCCGTCGCCTGTTTTTTGCACCGCACGCCGTCCTGTCTGCTCCCATTTTTACGCCGCGTGTTACCCGGTTTTTCACCGCACGTCACCCAGTTTCCACGCTGTGTGCCGCTCTGTTGCCACACCGTATGCTGCCTGGTTTTTGCGCCGTGTGCTGCCCGGTTTGCCCCTGGTTTTGCACTGCGCGCTGCCCGGTTTGCTCCCGATTTTGTGTCGCGCGCTGCCCGGTTTGCCCCCGATTTTGCGGTTTTCTCTCATTTTCGTGCTGCCCGACGCCTGGTTTCCCCCTATTTTTACACTCTGTGCCACCTGGTTTTTGCGCCTTGCGCTGCCCGGTTTGCCCCTGGTTTTGCACTGTGCGCTGCCCGGTTTGCCCCCGATTTTGCGCTGTGTGCTGCCCGGTTTTCTCTCATTTTCGTGCTGCCCGACGCCTGGTTTTCCCCTATTTTCACACTCTGTGCCACCTGGTTTTTGCGCCTTGTGCTGCCCGGTTTGCCCCTGGTTTTGCACTGTGCGCTGCCCGGTTTGCTCCCGATTTTGTGTCGTGCGCTGCCCGGTTTGCCCCCGATTTTGCGCTGTGTGCTGCCCGGTTTTCTCCCATTTTCGTGCCGCCCGACGCCTGGTTTTCCCCTATTTTGACGCCACCTGCTGTCCAGTTTTCACACCATGCGCTGCCCTGTTTACATGTGCGCACACTGGCCAGACTGTTCTGTGACCCGGTGGCCAGTAAGCCACGGCCCGGTAGTGGGCCGCGGACCGCAGGTTGGGGACCCTGTGGTGTAGGGTCTCCTGCTTGGGGGGGGGGGGGTTGGACTAGATGACCTTTCCAACTCTGTTATTCTAATTTATTCTAAAAAACATTTATCACTTTAATAGGCCTCCTGCAAACTGCATTCGGGGTGGCTTTGCCAAGAGTTTCTTTTTGCGGCGTTCCTGCCTTTCTCTCTCTCTCTCTCTTTTTTTTTGACAAAAAATGTTTTTGGGGGTTAAACAGAAGTGCCAGAAAATAGATAAAAGCAGGACGGAAAGTGACACAACAGCAATCGGACACAATCAAAAACAGAACGAATTCCTCGTTAGCGAACGAAAATAGAACGTTTTTTTCCCCCACCTCTCGGATCCGGAGAAAATTCATGCAGCCTGAGCCCAGCAGGCCTTGTAACATATGACATGTGGTCCTCGACTTACGACGATAAATGTGGCCGAGATTTCCGTTGCTGTGGGAGGCATTTGTTGAGTTTAGCCCCATTTTGTGAACTTTCTTGCCAAAGTTGTTCAGCGAATCGCTGCCGTTGTTCAGTTAGTCATGCGGTCGTTAAATGAATCCGGCTTGCTTGGCCCCATCGGCTTTGCTTGTCGGAAGGTCGCAAAAGGGATCACGTGACCCCTGGGGACGCTGCGACTGTCATACATGTGAATCAGTCGCCAAGCGTCTGAATTTTGATCCTGTGGGGTGCCGCAGCGGTCATTAAATGTGAAAAGCGGTCATAAAGACACTTTTTTTTGGTGCTGCTGTAATTTTGAATGGTCACTAAGTGAGCTGTTGTAAATTGAGGACTGCTTGTATTCAATCCTTCCTGAGGTAATACAGGCCGGCCTTGGTTTATGTAACCACCCCTGGGAGATCCGTCATTAAGCCATGTGGTCGTTAAGTGAGGCAACACACAACCACACTGGATTCCATGACCTTCCATTCCCATGGTCATTAAGTGAATCACCCCGGTTGTTAAGCAAAGCATCACGTGGACTCGGCTTGTGATCTTCCCTGTGGGGTTTCCCCATTGATGTTTGTTTGCTGAAAACCATCTGGCGAGGTCATCAAGACTGACCCCATTGATTTCCGCCGCCCCCTTGACACTGTAACCATTGTAAACACAGGCAGTCCTTGACTTATGACCACATTTGAGCTGAACATGCCATCGCTAAGCGAGACAGCTATGAAGGGAGCTTTGCCCTGTTTTACAACCTTTCTTGCCACCATCGTTAAGTGAATCGCCGCAGTTATTTAGTCACACAGTTGTCCAGCAAATCGGGCTTCCCCCTATCGACTTTGCTCGTCAGAAGGTCGCCAAAGGGGATCACGTCACACACACACACACACACACACACACACACACACACACACACACCAGGAACGCTGCAACTGTCGTAACTACGAGTCAATTGCTGAGCGTCTGAATTTTGATCATGTGACCCTGGGGATTTCTCAACGGTTGTTAAGTGTGAAAAAGGGTGATAAAGTCACTTTTTTTTCTGGACCGGTATAACTTTGAATGGTCGCTAAGCAATGGTCGTAAGTCCAGGACTGCCTGGGATTGGGGAATGGGGTCTTCCCCTCCCCCCCCAATTGTGCCACTCCTTGCCCGTGGCCCCTCCCCCCACGGCCAGGGTCCTTGCCCACTTTCACTGCACACACAGACACACACACCCCTAGCCCCCAGCCCCATTTCCTTGGTGAGTCCGGTGGTGGGTGCAAGGAAAGGAGCTCCCATCCGGGGGGGCGCCCCCTTTGGGACCGGCATCCCCCGGGAGTGAGGGGGGGCTGCAGGGGGGCCACCCCTTTGTCAGAGGAGCCGGTGTTTGGATAAGGCTGCCTCTTCTGTGCCTCTGGTCATGCACAAAGACACACACACACACACACACACACACACACACATGATAAGGCTGCTTCTTCTGTGCCTCTGGGCATGCACAAAGACACACACACACACAAACTATAAGGCCACTTCTTCTGTGCCTCTGGACATGTACAGAAAGACACACACATACGCACACACACACACACACACACACACACACACACACAAACTATAAGGCCACTTCTTCTGTGCCTCTGGACATGTACAGAAAGACACACACGCACGCACACGCATGCACACACACACACACAAACTATAAGGCCACTTCTTCTGTGCCTCTGGACATGTACAGAAAGACACGCACACACGCACACGCACACACACACACGATAAGGCTGCTTCTTCTGTGCCTCTGGGCATGCACAAAGACACACACACAAACTAAGGCCACTTCTTCTGTGCCTCTGGACATGTACAGAAAGACACGCACACACGCACACGCACACACACACACACACGATAAGGCTGCTTCTTCTGTGCCTCTGGGCATGCACAGACACACACACACACAAACTATAAGGCCACTTCTTCTGTGCCTCTGGACATGCACAGAAACACAAAAACACAGACATACACACACAAACACACACACACACACACACACACACACACACGACAAGGCTGCTTCTTCTGTGCCTCTGGAGATGCACAGAAACACACACAAACACAGACAGACACACACACTCACAAACGCACAGAGACCTTTGGGAGAAGGGTGACCCAGAGTGTGAAGGAAAGGAAAGAAAAAAAAAGGAAAGGAAAAAAAGGGAAGGGAGGAGAAGGGAGGGAGGGAGGAAAGAAGGGAACAAAGGGGAATGGATGGAAGGAAGGAAGGGAAGGGGAAAGAGGGAGGGAGGAGGGAGGGATGAAGAAAAGAAGGGGATGAAGGCGAGAAGAAAAGGAAGGAAAGCAGGAAGGGGAAAGAGGGAGGAAAGGAAGGAAGGAAAGAAAGAGAGAAAGAAAGAAAGAAAGAAAGAAAGAGAAAGAAAGAAAGAAAGAAAGAAAGAAAGAAAGAGAAAGAAAGAAAGAAGAAAGAAAGAAAGAAAAAGAAAGAAAGAAAGAAAGAAAGAAAGAAAGAAAGTCCCACGTGGCAAAAGATCGGCTTTTCCTTCTTTCTGCCCGGAAGAAGCTAAACTAGAGCAGCTGAGGCCAAGTTTAGACTCCAGACAACGCAGGGAGGCAAATCCCACGGAGGGAACCCCCCCCCCCACTTTCCTGGAGCGCCCGGTCGGTCCGGAGTGCGCCCAGAGCCCCCAAGCCCAAAGCCCCCCCCCTCCTGGACCCCCCTCCGGCCAGAAACAGCTGCCCGGCAGATCTTGGCCCTCTCGGCTCCCTCCTCTCCTTGCAGCCTTATTTGGAACTCGGGATCCGCCAGGCCGGCTCTTTGTGTGTGTGTCTGTGTGTGTCTGTGTTTGTGTTTGTGTGTGTGTGTGTGTGTGTGTGTGTGTGTGTGTGTGTCTGTCTGTGTGTGTGTGTGTGTGTGTGTGAGTCAGTCTCTCCCTCCCCACTCTGGACAGGCTCTGCCGTTCTTTAGTGCCAAAAAAAAAAGTTTCGATAAGCCAAGAATAATGGTTTCCCCCACCCCCACCCCCACCCCCCCCACCCCCACGGCCAGGCCCAGCAGTAACTGGCCGTGGGGGTGGGGGGGGTGGGGGTGGGGGTGGAACGGGGGTCTGCTAAAGCTGGAGAGACCCTTCTGGCTGTTCGCGTGAGGACGGATGCTCATAGTCCTCGACTTAACGACCGTTCGTTTAGCGACTGTTCAAACTTACCCCGGCACCGAAGGAGTGACTGAGGACTTAGGACCTGTCCTCAGAGTTATGGCCATCGGAGCATCCCCGCAATCACGTGGTCGAAATTCAGGCACTTAGGCAACCAGAAGAAAGTTGGAAGGGACCTTGGAGGTCATCTAGTCCAGCCCCCTGCTCGGGCAGGAAACCCTGTACCATTTCAGACAAATGGCTGTCCAGTCTCTTTTTTAAAACCTCCAGTGTTGGAGCATTCACAGCTTCTGGAGGCAAGGAGTTCCACTGGTTAATTGTTCTAGCTGTCAGGAAGTTTCTCCTTAGTTCCAGGTTGCTTCTCTCCTTGATGAGTTTCCATCTGTTGCTTCTTGTCCTGCCTTCAGGCGCTTTGGAGAAGAGCTTGGCTGCCTCTCCTTTGGGGCAGCCCCTGAGATACTGGAAGACTGCTATCATGTCCCCCCTCGTCCTTCTCTTCGTTCAACTAGACATCCCCAATTCCAGCAACTGTTCTTAATTTTTTTTTTAGCCTTAATGGAATATAACACATTAACAAGAGTTAGAAGGGACCTTGGAGGTCTTCTAGTCCAGCCCCCCCCCACTCAAACAGGAGGACCTATACCATCTCAGACAAGTGACTGTCCAGTATCTCCTTAAAAACCTCCAGGGATTTCTGGTGGCCAGCTGTTCCGCTGGTTGATTGTCCTTACTATCAGGAAGTTTCTCCTTAATTCCAGGTTGCTTCTCTCTGAACAGAATAAACAGAGTCGGGAGGGACCTCGGAGGTCTGCTAGTCCAACCCCTGCTCAAGCAGCAGACCCTTACAGAATCACAGAATAGCACAGTCTGAAGGGACCTTGGAGGTCATCTAGTCCAACCCCTGCTCAAGCAGCAGACCCTTACAGAATCACAGAATAGCACAGTCTGAAGGGACCTTGGAGGTCATCTAGTCCAACCCCCTGCTCACGCAGGAGACCCCAGACCGTTCCAGATCAAGGGTTGCCCAATCTCCTCTTAAAAACCTCCAGTGATGGAGCGCCCGCAACCTCTGGTGGCAAGCAGTTCCACTGGTGAATTGTGCTCGCTGTTGTAGGTTGCTTCTCTCCTCGTTGAGTTTCCATCCGTCGCTTCCTGTCCCGCCTTCTGGTGCTTTGGAGAATAGCTCGATCCCTTCGTGCCAAGAAGCCTGGTGGGACCGCCACGTTTGGTGTCCACGTTTGGGCCCACCTCCCGTCCCAGCAGCCCCCCCGCTGCCCTTCTGCCCGAGCCCCCTCCCCTTCTAACGCCCCCTCCCCCTTCTTCTCCTCTCCCGCCCAGGTTACCCCGACCACATGGTCTTTGCCGAATTCCGCCGGCGCTTCGACGTCCTGGCTCCTCACCTGAGCAAGAAGCACGGGCGCCATTACATCGTCACCGACGAGAGGAGGGTACGCGGGCTGGAATTGGGGAGGGGGCTGTCTCTCTGCCACGGCCAGGGGATGGGGGAGGACGGGTCTGCGGTCCGGCTCCCTCGACTTCCATACCCCAAGATCCCGGGATAGCTGCACTCACGAGGGGGCAAGATTGGATGGGATGCGGTGGCTGGCGTTTTTGGGGTGGGGGGGAAAGCATGCTCTCTGAAGCCCCCTCCCCTCTTCTGCTTTCTCCCCACCCCCCTTTCCAGGCTGTGGAAGAGCTGCTGCAGTCGCTGGAGTTGGAGCAAAGTTGTTTCCAGATGGGCTTGAGCAGGGTGAGATGAACAGGAGAATCATAATAACAATAATAATAAAGTCGGGAGGGACCTGGGAGGTCATCTAGTCCAACCCACTGCTCAGGCATGTACCATTTCAGACAAAGGACTGTCCAGTCTCTTCTCTCGGGGAAGACCACGAAGCGGGTTTCTGGGGGTGGGTGGGCAGGTGGGGGCAACAGAAGGGGCCCCACCAGGACAGAGGAAACGCAAGTAAGTCCTACGACTAAGATTGAGCCCAGAACATCCGTCGCTAAGCGAGGTGGTTGAAGGGGACTTTGCCCTGTTTTACGACCTCCTTTGCCACGGTTGTTAAGAAAATCCCTGCGGTTCTTAAGTCAGTCACACGGTCGTTAAGCGAATCTGGCTTCCCTCCCCCCATCGACTTTGCAGGTCAGAAGGTCGCAAAAAAGGGGAATCACGTCACACACACGCACACACCCTGGGAGTCTGCGACCGTCATAACTATGAACCGGCTGCCCAGCGTCTGAATTTGGATCACGTCCAAATTGCTGCGATGGTCGTTAAGTGTGAAAAGCAGTCCGAAGTCACTTTGGTCAGGGCCATGGTCACTTCAAACGGTCACTCAATGGATCTTTGTGACCCGTTGTGTTGCTACGTGGTTTTTTCCTGCGAGTTTCCAGCCAAGAAAAGAAAAAAATAAAAAAGCAGGCTCAAATGAACATATTCGCTTAATGACCACGGCGTTCCCTTAACGACCGCAGGGCGTTCACCTCACAACCTTCACAATTCACCGTTCCCTTCACAATGCCAGCAAAAAGAAAGGCAGAGAAAAACAAAATCACTTCCGGTTCCACGGGCGCCTCGCTTTACGGCCACGATGACTCTCGTGGCCGTCGTTCCCGTTACGGTCGTAAACCGAGGACTGCCTTGTTCCCGCTGCGTTCGTTCACACCCCTCTCTTTCTCTCTCTCCTGCTCGCCAAAAGGGCTGCAGAAGATTTTTCAGATTCTGCAAACGTGTCGTAAGCTTGTAAGCCACCCTGAGTCTTTGGAGAAGGGCGGGATATAAATGGAATTAAAATAAAATAAAATAAAATAAATAAATTTGCTAGGAAGTTTCGGTCCTCAGCCAGCGGGACGCAACCTGTCTTTCCCAGGAAACCTGGCACGTGCGAATGGGCGGAGACCCACTCCCCATCTTCCTTCAGGCTGGGGAAGATGGGCACGAGAGATGCCACGGGCGGGGTGGGGTGGGCTGCTTTCGTGGACGGGCACCAGGCCTGGTTTTTGGCCGAGAGAGAGAACGCGATGCTAGCTCCTGGCTTGCATCCGGCTGCCTGCAAACGTGCCCACGCGCACACAACACAACACACACACGCAGGCACGCAGCGCTCCGGGGTGAAGTCAGCCCCCTGGCATGCCAGGAAGATGCCCAGCCCCCCCCCTCCACCCCCCCAGGGAGGGGGCGGCTGGCTGATTCACTCCAGGAGGAGACGAGAGAAAGCTGCTTTCAAGCCGCCAAGTTATGGGGAGCTGCCTTGCGGCGGCTTCTGCAAGAGGCGGCTTCTGCTCTGGGCCTCCTCGGTTAGAAGTGGGGGGTCTCCTTCCTCCAGGCCTCCGGGCACGGGGGGGGGGCGAAGGAGAAGGGTCCACCCCCTCCTTTGCCCTGCACCCCCATTTCGCCCTGGCACCTTGAAAGCCTCCTGCAGCACCCAGACTAGGACGTCGAGTCTCTGCCACCTGCGCTGGCCCCCTGAATCCGGCCTTGGGGTCCCCTTCCAGGATGCGGGCCCTATTATTGGGGGTCCCCGGAGGGCCCTGGCCTCCCCCCCCTCTCCCAAAGGAGGGCCCTTGCTCCGCCGACAACCTCTTCTGAAAGTCTGAGACGTCAGATCCCCGTCTCTCTCTGTGCGGGAGCCTGCCCTGCCGCCGAGACCGACCCCATCTTTTCTGCATTGCCCCCCCGCTCTTCTCTCCCTTTGCCCCCTCCCTCCCTCCCTCTACCCGACCCCCCAGGTGTTCTTTCGGGCAGGCACGTTGGCTAAGCTGGAGGAGCAGCGGGACAAGCAACTGTGTCGAAGCATCACCCTGTTCCAGGCCGCTTGCCGGGGGTTCCTGGCCCGCCAGCATTTCAAGAAGAGAAAGGTAGGCTGTTTTTTTTGGGGGGGGAGGAGTGTCTGTGTGTAAAGGGGAATATTGGCAGCTCAGGGTGGAAATGGGTGGGGGGGTCCCTCGGTGCTCTCTGGGCTGGGTGGTTTTCTTGCAGACGTTTCACGACCCAGCTAGCTAACATCATCAATGTGAGGAGGAGGAGGAGGAGGAGGAGGAGGAGGAGGAGGAGGAGGAGGAGGACTGTGGGGTCCCTGGTGCCCTCTGAGGTGGGCTGTTTTCTTGCAGACGTTTCATGACCCAGCTAGGGAACATTATCAGTGTTAGAGGGGAGGAGGAAGAGGAGGAAGAGGAGGGCTGTGGGGTCCCTGGTGCCTTCTGAGGTGGGCTGTTTTCTTGCAGACGTTTTATGACCCAACTAGGGAACATCAGCAGTGCTGAAAGGGAGTGTGGTTTGTGGAAAAGGAGCAAGGGTGGGAGGAGGAGGAGGAGGAGGAGGAGGAGGAGGAGGACGATGACGACGACTGTGGGGTCCTTGGTGCTCTCTGAGCGTTATTGTTTTCTTGCAGATGTTTCATGACCCAACTAGGGAACATCATCAGGGCTAGAAGGGAGGAGGAGGAGGAGGAGGAGGAGGAGGAGGAGGAGGAGGAGGAGGAGGAGGAGGGCTGTTGCTCTCTGAGCTGGGTGGTTTCCTTGCAGGCCTTTCATGACCCAACTAGGGAACAACATCAGTGCACTGGTGATGTTCCCTAGTTGGGTCATGAAACATCTGCAAGAAAACAGCCAAGCGCAAAGAGCACCCAGGACCCCACCGTTCCCTTTCTCCTTCTTTCTTCTCTCTCTTTTTCTCCTTCTCCTTCTTCTCTTTCTCCCCTCCTCCTCCTCCTCCTCCTTCTCCACTCCACAAACCCCACACCCTATGAGCCCTGATGTTGTTCCCTAGTTGGGTCATGAAACGTCTGCAAGAAAACCACCCAGCTCAGAGGGCACCAGGGACTCCTGTGTCTTGTCTGTATCTGGCCATGCAGATACGTATATTCCTTAAAAGTCAGGCTAGGCAGAAAAGGAGTGAGTCACACATGTGCGCGCACATGCACACACACACACACACACACACACACACACACACTCCGCTGCTGTGTTTATGCCTCTCTTCTTATCCTAAAATGGGCAGCTTTGCCTCTTGCAAAGAGTCTCCGGCAGGCAACTAGAGCGGTGGGCTCCATAAGGAAACCATCAGCGGCAGCAGCGGCTTCCCCCCACCCCCCATTTCACTTGTCTCTCCACCCCCCCTCTTGGCCTTGGGAGCTGCCTCTTCTGCCTTGCAACAGGTAGGAGGGGAACTGTGTGATCCCCGAGCCTCTTCGCAATTCTCCAGCAAGGTTGGGGGGGGCTGTGCAGAGAGGCCCCCTTGTCTGTCCTAGAGAAAGAAAGGCAAGGTAGGTGGGCCTGGGGGACATCGGGGGTGGGAGGGGTGAGTCCAAAGCAACAAAAGGGGTTCTTCTCCCCCCCTCTCTTCACCATATCTTATTCACTCTATCTATCCATCTATCCGTCTGTCTGTCTATCTATCTATGTCTATATCTGTCTTATCATATCTGTCTATTTATCCTCTCTGTCTGTCTGTCTATCATGTGTCTATCTACCATCTATCTATCTATCTATCTATCTATCTATCTATCTATCTATCTATCTATCTATCTATCTATCTATCTTATTATGTCTGTCTGTCTATCTACTCTGTCTATCTGTATCTATATCTATCTATTATGTCTGTGTCTATCTATCTACTCTATCTGTATCTATCTGTCTGTCTGTCTGTCTATCTATTAATCATGTCTATCCTGTCTGTCTGTCTATCATGTCTTATCTATCTATCTATCATCTATCTATCTATCTATCTATCTATCTATCTATCTATCTATCTATCTATCTATCTATCTATCTATCTATCCTCTCTTTCTCTCTCTCTCTCTCTCTCTCTCTCTCTCTCTCTCTCTCTCTCTCTCTCTTTCTCTCTCTCTCTCTCTCTCTCTCTCTCTCTCTCTCTGTGTGTGTGTGTGTGTGTGTGTGTGTGTGTGTACCTATCTACCTATCTGTCATGTCTTCCTTCCTTCAACTGGTCTCTCTCTCTCTTTATTAAATTTCTGTGCCCCTACTCTGGGTGGTTTGCAGATTAAAGATTTTTGCTTGTTCCACAAGCTTGCACCATCATTGTGTTGAGCTCTGAAATGGGGGCGGGTGAAACAAGAGGCAGGATTTCCTCCCCCCTCCCCCCATTATTCTAATCCACGTTTCATCTCCATTTAGGGGTTTTATTATTTTTACAAATAACTTTAAGGGGGTGAAGATACCAAACGCCTGTTCCCCCCCTCCTCCTCCTCCTGTTGTTCCCTGAAGAACGACAACCCTGTTGTTGTCGCTGGGTGCCAAAGCAACCACAGCCTTCAGGTGGGGCCCTGGGTTCTCGGAAAGATCAGACTGTTTTTCCAAGAAAGGGCTTCCCAAACAATCTCACTGGGTACATGTTGTACTTTGATAATAAGTAGACAGTAAGTCTTTGGAGGCTTTGCAGAAATGATTGGACAGCCCTTTCTCTAGGGCAGGGGTCTTCCAGCTTGGCCCTTTGATGACTTGTGGACTTCAACTCCCAGAATTCCTCAGCCACCTTAAGGTTGCAGAGGTTGAAAAATGCTGATGTATGCATAGTATATCCATCTCTTAAATGGTCTGGTTCAGGGGTCTTCCAACTTGGCCCTTGTTTATGACTTGTGGACTTCAACTCCCAGAATTCCTCAGCCAGGCATGCGTGGATGGATGGAGGAGGGAGGGAGGGAGGGAGGGAGGGAGGGAGGGAGGGAGGGAGAGAGGATAGGATAGGATAGGATAGGATAGGATAGGATAGGATAGGATAGGATAGGATAGGATAGGATAGGATAGGATAATGGCTGGCTGGCTGGACAGATATAAATAGATACGTAGAGATAGATAACTAGACAGACATGATAGTTAGATAAATGTATAGATAGATTAGATAGATAGATAGATAGATAGATAGATAGATAGATAGATAGAAGAAAAAGGAAAGAAAAAAAAGAAAAAGAAATGAAGGTTAGGATAGGATAGGATGTAAATAGATACGTAGAGATAGATAACTAGACAGACATGATAGATACACGATAGATAAATGTATAGATAGTGATAGATGAAAGAAAGAAAGCAACGAAGGATAGGATAGGATGTAAAGTCATTATGGGTGGATGGACAGATATAAATAGATATGTAGAGATAGATCACTGCAGATGGGGACTGTAGCCAAGAAATTAAAAGACGCTTGCTCCTGGGGAGGAAAGCCATGGCAAATCTAGACAGCACACTAAAAAGCAGAGACATCACCCTGTCAACAAAAGTGCGTATAGTCAAGGCTATGGTCTTCCCAGTTGAAATGTATGGCTGTGAAAGTTGGACCATAAGAAAGGCCGAGCGCCAAAGAATTGAGGCCTTTGAACTCTGGTGCTGGAGAAGACTCCTGCGAGTCCCTTGGACTGCAAGGCGATCAAACTGGTCAGTCCTAGAGGAGATCAACCCTGACTGCTCTTTAGAAGGCCAGATCCTGAAGCGGAAACTCAAATACTTTGGCCACCTAATGAGAAGGAAGGACTCACTGGAGAAGAGCCTCATGCTGGGAAAGGTGGAGGGCAAGAGAAGAAGGGGACGACAGAGAAGGAGGTGGCTGGATGGAGTCACTGAAGCAGGAGGCGTGAGCTTAAAGGGACTCCAGAAGAAGGTAGAGGACAGGAAGGCCTGGAGGAACATTGTCCATGGGGTCGCGATGGGTCGGACATGACTTTGCAACTAACAACAACAACAGAGATAGATAAATAGTATAGATAACAATGGATGGATGGATGGATGGATAGATCGATGTAGTGAAAGAGAATCAGCCTGGTCTTCTCTTGAGTTGAGTTCTTCCTTTGACCCTTCTGAAGCCTTTGGAAGGACCATGGAGGAGGGCCGAGGGTGTGGGGATGTCTTGGTTTCGGCCCTCCCCTGTGTAGGGGAAGGGGCTCCTCTTGGCCTGATCCGCTTCTCTTCCCCTCTTGTCTCCCCCCCCCCCCCGTCCCCCAAATGCAGATTCAGGACCTGGCTATCCGCTGCGTCCAGAAGAACATCAAGAAGAACAAGGGCGTGAAGGGCTGGCCGTGGTGGAAGCTTTTCACCACTGTTCGGCCTCTGATTGAGGTTCAGCTGACGGAGGACCAGATCCGGGCCAAAGATGTACGTGGGTCTCCTGGCCGGAGGAAGGAGGGAGGGACCCCCCAGGGTGGGTCTTTAAGAAGAACCGGGGAAGTTCTTTTATTGACCATGAATAGTTGAAGGATAGGGGAAGTATGGCCCCTCCCTGACCGGTGGACTACAGCGCCCAGAATTCCCCAGCCAACAAGGGTTGGGTTAGGTTCAAGGAAAGACGGGGCGTCCATTTGCCTACATGGTATAAGGACTCTTGCCCGGGCCAGGGGGTTGGACTAGAAGACCTCTGAGGTGCCTTTCTGGCCTCGGATTCTAGGTTAAAGCCTGCTGGCTGGGGAATTTCTAGGAGTTGAAGTCGGAGGGAGAGTCCAGCCTGGACCTAGGGTGGGATTTTTGGATATGAAACGATTGGTTTAAAAAAAAGGGGGGGAGGGGCTTCCCTCGAGAAGTTGTGGGTGCTCCATCCCTGGAGGCTTTCAGTAAGAGATGTCTGGGATGGTGTAAGGTCTGCTGATCAAGCAGGGATCTGGAGGAGAAGACCTTCCAGGCCAGGGAAGGAGGGAGGGAGGGAGGGAGGAGAGAAGGAAAGAAAGAGAAGGAGGGAGGGAGGAAAGGAGGGAGAAAGAAGGGAGGGAGCGAGGAAGGAGAGAAGGAAAGAAAGGGAAGGAGGGAGGAAGGAAAGGAGGGAGAAAGAAGGGAGGGAGGGAGGGAGGAAAGGGAGAGAGGGAGGAAGTAAAGGAGGGAGGGACAAGGGAGGAAAGGAAGGAAGGAAGGAAAGGAGGGAGAAAAAGAATGAAAGAAAAAGAGGGAGGAGATGGAGGGAGGGAGGAAGGATGGAAGGAAAGAGAGGAAGAAAGGAAAGGAAAGGGAAAGAAGGGAGGGAGGAGAGGAGAGAGGGAGGAAGTAAAAGAGGGAAGGAGAAGGGAGGGAGGGAAGGAAGGAAGGGAAAGGAAGAAAGGAAAGGGAGAAAAAAGAATGAAAAAGGGAGGGAGGAGATGGAGGGAGGGAGGAAAGGAGGAAGGGACAAGGGAGGAAAGGAGGAAAAGAAGGGAGGGAGGAAGGAAAGGAGGGAGGGAGGGACAAGGGAGGAAAGGAAGGAAAGGAGGGAGAAAGAATGAAAGAGGGAGGGAGGAGATGGAGGGAGGGAGGAAGGAAAAGAGGGAGGGACAAGGGAGGAAAGGAAGAAAGAGGAAGAGGAAGGAAGGGAGGGAGGGAGGGAGGAAAAAAAGAAGGAAGAAAGGGAGGGTGGGTGGGCAAGGTGTAGAAACCCCTCAGAGGGAAACCCAACCTGGAACTAAAAGAGAAGTTCCCTGGCAATTGGCACAGCTGGCCTCCAGATGTTGTGGCTGCTCCGTCCCTGGAGGTCTTCAGCATAAGACGGGGACGCTGTAAGGACTCTTGCCTGGGGCAGGGGGTTGGACTAGAAGACCTCCAGGGTCCCTTCCAGCCCTGCTTCCCAACCCGGGGCCAAAACGTTGGCGCTCCCAGGACTGCTCTTGCCAGCCTGCTTTTCCTTCTCCTTGCAGGAAGAAATCCAGCAGCTAAAGGGTCGCCTGGAGAAGGTGGAGAAAGAGCGGAACGAACTGCGGCTGAGCAGTGACCGCTTGGAGAGCAAGGTAAAGCCTTGAAATCTACCCCTCCTCCCGGGCCCTTTAACTACAAGTTAAAGTCCTCGACTTAACGACCATTCACTTAGCGACCGATCCAAGTGAGCCACGGCACTGGGAAAAAAAGGGACTTAACGACTGTTTTTTTCATGCTTATCGACCCCAGCGGTCACGCGATCCAAATTCAGACGCCGGACCGCTGACTCGCGTTTACGACGGTCGCGGGATCCCCTTTGGCGACCTTCTGGCCAGCCCAGCCAATGGGGGAAGCCGGATTCGCTTCATGACCGTGCGACTCACTTAGCAACGGCAGCGATTCACTTGGCAAGGAAGGTTGTAAAATGGGGCAGAAGCTCGCTTAACAGCTCCCTCCCTTAGCGACAGAAATGCTGGACTCCATTGCGGCCGTTAAGTTGAGGACTACCTGTACTTGGGGAGTAGACGAGGAGCTCTACAACCATGAGTAGCGTCTGCCACTTGCCCGGGCTTTTAGGATAGGAAGGAGTGAGGGCAGAAAGATCTCCAGAAGATCAGAAGAAGCAGGGCCTGGCTTTGCATCTGCCCGACCTTCACTGCCCTTTTCGGCAAGCAGCATCTCATTAATTAAATCAATTAAATGCTGCCCATTTGCCAATAAGGTGACTCTGATGTCTGGGATTAAATCTTCAGCCTCCATGAAGCTCTGGGCTGGCCTTTTTCCTCTCCGATCCTCTGAGATCGTAGCTATTTTTTCAGACTTGGCCCCTTTAAGAGGCATGGACTTCCATTCCCAGAATTCCCCAGCCAGCCTGCTTTAAGAGGGGTGGACTTCCACTCCCAGAATCCCCCAGCCAGCCTGCTTTAAGAGGGGTGGGCTTCCACTCCCAGAATCCCCCAGCCAGCCTGCTTTAAGAGGGGTGGGCTTCCACTCCCAGAATCCCCCAGCCAGCCTGCTTTAAGAGGGGTGGGCTTCCACTCCCAGAATCCCCCAGCCAGCCTGCTTTAAGAGGGGTGGGCTTCCACTCCCAGAATCCCCCAGCCAGCCTGCTTTAAGAGGGGTGGGCTTCCACTCCCAGAATCCCCCAGCCAGCCTGCTTTAAGAGGGGTGGGCTTCCACTCCCAGAATCCCCCAGCCAGCCTGCTTTAAGAGGGGTGGGCTTCCACTCCCAGAATCCCCCAGCCAGCCTGCTTTAAGAGGGGTGGGCTTCCACTCCCAGAATCCCCCAGCCAGCCTGCTTTAAGAGGGGTGGACTTCCACTCTCAGAATCCCCCAGCCAGCCTGCTTTAAGAGGGGTGGACTTCCATTCCCAGAATTTCCCACCCTGGATGCTTTAAGGTGGGCAGACTTCAATTCCCTGTATGGGGAATTCTGGGAGTGGACATCCATATCTCTTAAAGGTGGGAAGTCTCTAATGGACACTTTAAGGCAGGGGTCTTCAAACTTGGCCCTTTTATAACTTGTGGACTTCAACTCCCAGAATTCAGCATGCCTGGCTGAGGAATTCTGGGAGTTGACGTCCACAAGTCATAAACAAGGGCCAAGTTGGAAGACCCCTGAACCAGACCATCAAGAGGTGGATATACTATGCATACATCAGCATTTTTCAACCTCTGCAACCTTAAGATGGCTGAGGAATTCTGGGAGTTGAAGTCCACAAGTCTTAAAAGTTGCCAAGTTTGGAGACCACTGCTATAAATAAATAAATAAATAAATAAATAAATAAATAAATAAATAAATAAATAAATACGTGTTTATAAAGAAAGCCAACACATTCTATAAAACAGTCAATAAGTCATTTTATGAAGAAATGAATGTTTGGCGAATAAATACATTTTACACCTAGCGAAAGAAACTTTGTAAAGACAGACAATTTGGATAAAAAAATGGGATCAGTAACACCCATCCTTAAATTAACCCAATCTCTCCTTTAAGGCCAGTGGTGGTAGTGGTGGGGGTGGGGGTTAGCCCTGACCTGTTCCACAAAATCCAGATGTTGAGTGTGTGTGTGGGTGGGTGGGGGACTTCTAATGCATCTGGGGTTTCCTTTAGCTGATTCTCAAAGACGGGAAGTGTCACGGTTCCGACAGATGAAACTCTTCAAAAGAACCCCGAGGCATCGTTTACCTTAAAGGATCTTTTATTTGAGTAGCGTAATATCGGCTCTTACGTAATCGAAGCCCAAAAACTGAATTCCCTTCCCCTGGACACCTAGTATCAAAGCACAATTCCCTCCTCCAATTAACCGTCATAAATCACATTCCCCAATTAGCTTGAAGCGCCGGCTTCCTCTCCAGTTCTCCAGCCCACTGATTCTTTTATCAGCTCTGGGCTCAGTAGCCTTGATTCTCAGGCTAAGTTTAGTGTTGTTATGTCTAGCTGGACTCTCGTTCACATTCCCCCACCCCCCCCGTACCAGCATCATCTAACTCTAAAAGGGAAAGGAAGAAAATGGCTACGTTTACATCTGTTGCCAATGCGAAAACCTCCGATTCTGGTGGGATTCCATTATCCCCCACCCCATCCCCCCTGGCTATGGGCCAACTGTTGTTTCCCCCTCCTCCCAGGTCGCCGAGCTGACGTCGGAGCTGACGGACGAGAGGAACACGGGAGAATCGGCTTCCCAGCTTCTGGATGCGGAGACGGCCGAGCGCCTGCGGGCGGAGAAGGAAATGAAGGACCTGCAGGTCAGCCGAGAGAGGTTCAGGGCTGGATTCACAAGTGACACTTAAGAGTGCGTCTGGAAGACAGGCAGTCCCTGTTTAGTGACGGTTGGAAGTCGAAGCAGCATTGGTAAAAGAAAAAAAGGGACCTACCACCAGTTTTCCCTCTTACGAACCGTCACAGCTTCCCCAGGTTTGTGTGATCAAAATTCGGACACTTGGCAAGGAGTTTATTAAGGGACTCATATTTATGACAGTCGCAGCGTCCCAGGGGCACATGATCCCCTTCTGCAACCTCCTGACAAGCAAAGTCAATGGGGAAGCCAGATTCGCTTAACGACTGTATGAGTCACTTAATAAACTCCTTCTGTGTCTGATCACACTTGGCCAATAAAGAATTCTATTCTATTCTATTCTATTCTATTCTATTCTATTCTATTCTATTCTATTCTATTCTATTCTATTCTATTCTATTCTATTCTATTCTATTCTATTCTATTCTATTCTATTCTATTCTATTCTATTCTGTTCTGTTCTGTTCTGTTCTGTTCCATTCTGTTCCGTTCCGTTCTGTTCTCTATGTTCTGTTCAGTTCTGTTCTGTTCTATTCCATTCCATTTCATTCTGTTCTCTATATTCTATTCTGTTCTGTTCTGTTCTGTTCCGTTATTCCTATTCTATTCTATTCTATTCTGTTCTGTTCTGTTCTGTTCTGTTCTGTTCTGTTCCGTTCCGTTCCGTTCTCTATGTTCTGTTCAGTTCTGTTCTGTTCTATTCCATTCCATTCCATTCCATTCTGTTCTCTATATTCTATTCTGTTCTGTTCTGTTCCGTTATTCTGTTCTGTTCTGTTCTGTTCTGTTCCGTTCCGTTCCGTTCTGTTCTCTATATTCTATTCTATTCTATTCTATTCTATTCTATTCTATTCTATTCTATTCTATTCTATTCTATTCTATTCTATTCTATTCTATTCTATTCTATTCTATTCTATTCTATTTCTATTCTATTTCTATTCTATTCTATTCTATTCTATTCTTATTTCTATTCTATTCTATTCTATTCTTATTTCTATTCTATTCTATTCTATTCTATTCTATTCTATTCTATTCTATTCTATTCTATTCTATTCTATTCTATTCTATTCTATTCTATTCTATTCTATTCTATTCTATTCCATTCCATTCCATTCCATTCCATTCCATTCCATTCCATTCCGTTCTCTATATTCTGTTCTGTTCTGTTCTGTTCTGTTCTGTTCTGTTCTATTCTATTCTATTCTATTCTCTGTTCCGTTCCATTCCGTTCTGAACTTAACTACCCACTCAGAGCCACCTTGCAGGGGAGGTGGGTGTCAGAAAGTAAAATTATAGATTTATAATTTTATATAATATATATAGGCTGCCCCCTTGACTTTGTTTGTCAGAAGGTCGCAAAAGGGGGATCACGTGACACCCCCCCCCCCCGTCTTAAATACGAGCCAGTGGCCAAGCACCTGAATTTTGATCCCTTGACCCTTGGGGAGGCTGCAACGGTCGTAAATGTGAAAAGAGGTCATAAGTCACTTTTCCCAGTGCCCTTGTAACTTTGAACGGTCACTTAAACGGACTATTGCAAGTCGAGGAATACTGGTAGTCCTGACAGGGATGTCCGTGGCAGTGCCGGTTCCAGTTGCGGCGTATCCAAAATGGAAACAGCCGTCTTAAAACAGGTTTGATGCTGAGCCTGTTATTCTCTGACCTGCCCCAAAAATAGCATTTGTGACTTGGCTGTGCTCAGTGCTGCGCCATGCGCTCCCCCAAAGCAGTTTTTGAGGCCTAGGGAATGCAGAGGGGAGCCGCACGTCCGCCAAAAACAACGATAAAACCACAGCGCACAATTCCTCCTGACTAAGTGGCCTTTCCAGCCTCGGGTCCAAGTCGTTGGTTAACACCCTCCTGCCTTTGGCTAAAGCAGGGGTCTCCAAATTTGGCCCCTTTCAGCCTTGTGGACTTCAACTCCCAGAATTCTTCAGCCGGCGTTAAGACTTGTGGACTTCAAATCCCAGAATCCCCCCAGCCAGCTTTAAGACTTGTGGACTTCAAATCCTAGAATCCCCCCAGCCAGCTTTAAGACTTGTGGACTTCCACTCCCAGAATTCCCTAGCCATCTTCTGGACTTCAACTCCCAGAATTCTCCAGCCACCTTTATGACTTGTGGAATTCCACTCCCAGAATTCCCTAGCCATCTTGTGGACTTCCAGAATTCTCCAACCAGCTTTAAGACTTGTGGACTTCCACTCCCAGAATTCCCTAGCCATCTTCTGGACTTCAACTCCCAGAATTCTCCAGCCACCTTTATAACTTGTGGACTTCCACTCCCAGAATTCCCTAGCCATCTTGTGGACTTCCACTCCCAGAATTCTCCAGCCAGCTTTAAGACTGGTGGACTTCCACTCCCAGAATTCTCCAGCCATCTTGTGGACTACAGCTCCCAGAATTCCCCAGCCAGCTTTAAGACTTGGGGACTACAGCTCCCAGAATGCCCCAGCCAGCTTTAAGACTTGTGGACATGGCTGACTGGGGAATTCTGGGAGTTGAAGTCCACAGGTTTTAAAAGTTGCCAAGGTTGGATACCTCTGCCCTAACCGACCTGTTTTACAACCGGTCCAACTTACAACTGCTCTGGGCAGGCTCCATTACGGTCGTAACCCAAGGACTTGGATTATATCGTGTTCCTAGCCCACCCGGCTGGGTTGGCTGGGGAATTCTGGGAGTTGGTCCACCAGTCTTTAAAGTGGCTAAGGTTGAAAATCTCTGGGCTCAGCAACTCCTGGAGGGCAGGCCTTCCTTGGCACACAGCCCTGATGGTGGGGTGGCTGCCCTCCTGACCCTCTTCTGCCCCCCCTCCCCACATAGGCCAAGTACGATGCCCTCAAGAAACAGATGGACTCCATGGAAATGGAGGTGATGGAGGCCCGTCTGATCCGGGCGGCGGAGCTCAACGGAGAGATGGATGATGACGACACAGGTGAGGTCATCTCTTAGCCAGCCAGGCCTGGCCTCCCCTTCCCCCTCGGTTGCTCCAGGCCTCGCTGTGAGTTTCCTGGCCCCGGGGCCCATTTACGGAAGAGGGACAGAGGTATTTCTCAACCTTGGCAACTTCAAGAGGGCTGGGCTTCCACTCCCAGACACCCCCAGCCGGCCTGCTATAAGAGGGGAGGACTTCAACTCCCAGAATTCCCCAGCCAGCCTGCTTTAAGAAGGGAGGACTTCCACTCCCAGAATCCCCCAGCCAGCATGCTCTAAGAAGGGAGGACTTCCACTCCCAGAATCCCCTAGCCGGCCTGCTTTAAGAGGGGTGGGCTTCCACTCCCAGAATCCCCCAGCCAACCTGCTTTAAGAAGGGTGGGCTTCCACTCCCAGAATCCCCCAGCCAGGCTGCTTTAAGAGGGGTGGGCTTCCACTCCCAGAATCCCCCAGCATGGATGCTTGAAGGGGGGGTCTTCCACTCCCAGAATTCCCTACTTAATATGGTTTAAGAGGGGTGGGCTTCCACTCCCAGAATCCCCCAGCCAGCAGGACAGGGAGTGGTTGGGGAGGGGGCGATGCCCTAACCACCGGGCCTTTCTCCTGCCCGCAGGGGGGGAGTGGCGCCTGAAGTACGAGCGGGCCTCGCGGGAGATCGACTTCACCAGAAAGCGGCTCCAGCAGGAGTTTGAGGACAAGCTGGAGGTGGAGCAGCAGAGCAGGCGGCAGCTGGAGAGGCGGGTAAGGGGGTCTCCCTTTGGGGGTCTTTCCCCTCGGCAGCTGGGCTCCAGCCTTGGGGTGGCAGAAGCCCCACGGAAAGGTCCCCTGGTGTCCCGGGCATGAGGGGCGGGCACCTTGGGCCGTGGGAGAGGAGCGGGCTCTGCTGAAAGCGCCTCCCCTCCTCTTGGGGGGTCTCCTCCGGGCAGCTGACCGACTTGCAGGCCGATAGCGAGGAGACTCAGCGGGCTCTGCAGACCCTCAAGAAGAAATGCCAGCGCCTGACGGCCGAGCTGCAGGACACCAAGCTGCACCTGGAAGGGCAGCAAGGCCGCAACCACGAGCTGGAGAAGAAGCAGCGGCGGTGAGGAGGAGGAGGAGGAGGCGGGCAGGGTCCAGGCTGTGGGGGGGGGAGGGAGGAGGAGGAGGACAACTGTGGGGTCCGTGGCGCTCTCTGAGTCCGGATGGTTTCCTTGCAGACGTTTCATGACCCAACTAGGGAACGTCATCAGTCCTAGGAGGGAATGGGAGGAGGAGGAGGAGGAGGAGGAGGAGGAGGAGGAAATGAACTGTGGGGTCCTTGGTGCCCTCTGAGCTGGGGGGTTTTCTTGCAGACGTTTCATGACCCAACTAGGGAACGTCATCAGTCCTAGGAGGGAATGGGAGGAGGAGGAGGAGGA